>NW_009203579.1:0-66897 GCF_000690835.1 Fulmarus glacialis | reverse complement strand
TGCCGGGCGGAGAGGGGCTCAGGCGGAGGCAGCCCGGCCCTGCGCGGGCCCTCCTGCCGGTGTGCTGCCCCGGCGCCTGCCGAGGTGGTCATGTCGAAGCTGGAGCGGTTCGGCGTTGGTACGCGTTAAAAAAAAAAGTCGTATTCGTGGGGGATCCTTACGTGGAGGATTTTCTCATGTCGAGGGAAGACCTGCGCTAATTCTGTGGCACAGACCGTTAAGGAGGGTAATTCTCATGTTTGCTCATTTGCGTGTGATGTTAATGCAAAGATTAATAGAATGCCAACGTGCGGTGCTTGAAGAGCCGAGAAGGATTGTTAAAGCACACGACTACTGGAGTATTAACACAAAGTTGACGTGAATCTACTGAAGCTGTGACATGCGTTTCTGGTTGCTATGCTGTCCTTCAGGCGTTCTTGTTGCGTTTGTGCTTGCTGCTGAGGTCCCTACAGAGATTTAGGGTATGGGTTCTTGCGTACACAGGGCAATTGGTGTTAAGGGATATGAATCTTCCTTAGTTTTGTACTTACGAGCACCTGCAAGGTCTGGATAGGAATAAAAGCTTTGCAGGTTTCCCAGTTAGAAATCGCTTGGGTTTGATCAGGCATCTTCTTTCTTATCTATGATACTGTAATCTTAGTATTACATAAAATCGTTAACTTGTTTAAGTCGTTTATTACTTTAGAAATGCAGTGTAAACTATAAGCATTCGGTATCGCAGCTGCAAGTCAAAAATGGTGGCTTACACACTAACTGTTCCCTAGGATGCTTACTAGTGTCATTAAAAAAAACAGAAAACATCAGTTTGCCAGAGAACAAAGGGAATGCTGAGGCATTTGCCCTCAGTGGAAGTAGTCAGAATTATACCCTTGTTAGTGATGGGATATGCAAGTGCCATATGCAACTTCTTTTCATTTATGAAAACGAAAATAGAAAACAAACTTGCTAGTAAATATTAGTCAAAGTTACTAATTTTCCAGCTGTGGGCAAGATAACATTAGCTAGAATGTACTTAAGGTTAAGAATTATAGATGTATTCAAGTTGTAAATGTAAACACGAGTGGTTTTACTTGGCAGTAATTTACTAAATGCCATATACAAAGAAATATACCTCTATTTTACTGCTGAGAAGTGCTTTGGAGAAATTCAGATCCTGTTACAGCTTGAAAGTTGTAGCACTTCATAGCAGCTCTTTGTCAAAGCATGAAGATTGGATATGTTTGGGTTCTGGAGACAGTTTGGGTCTCATACAGCACCCATGAAATACCTTTTAGATTTCCTGTTCAGTCTTTGTATTTAAAGTATGAATTAAGTCTTTCTGTGTTTGTGTGTTAGTTTTTGAGGCTTTTTAAATTAGCTGCTTCTGTCAAAATACAAATAAAGTGGGTAGATGTCAAAACGAATGACATAACAGTTACATTAAAGTGTGATCTATTTTGTAGCCTTAAATTGGAATGTGAGAAACTGGCAAGCGAAAAGACAGAAATGCAGAGGCACTATGTGATGGTAAGTATATTTGTTTTTTCTTTTATTTCAGTAAATATCTCCTAATACAACGTAAGCCAGCATAAGGAAATAATGTATGCTCCTTTATTTGCAGTATTATGAAATGTCCTATGGATTAAACATTGAAATGCACAAACAGGTAAGGCATTTTGTTTTCTAAACCACAAAATCTGCAGTCTGTCTAGTGCATTTAAATGTAGCTGTTCTGTTTATGTTCGGATGACTGTATCATGTGTCTGAATCAATAGGCTGATTTGTAGCCATGATTAGTAAACCTTTGCCTACCTGCTGTCAAATGAGGTATAGATTAGGCTGAGCAACAAGGCTTTCTTGGTATTGGTCCTGAAAGACACTGGCAAAAACAGGAAAGGTCTTGTGTCTGTGGTTTCAAAAATACAGTTCAGTACTTTACGTGGTTTTCTTTTGTTGGTGGTAGAGCCTTTGATATGTCTGGTCTTATGCATGTGTAGCATATGTAGCAATAGTTGCTCAAATCCTTGCCATTTAAGGGTATGAAAAGATTAGTGACTTGGAAAGCTCTAGTTATGACTATGAGTTTGCAAGTTCCCATAAAATTCACACTTATGGCCACTATAATGGTGAATAAAAAGAGTATTGAACTGGAACAAGACGCTAAGGACCTCATAAGAGAAGAAAAGCTAAATGATTGCTCAACCCAGAGGACCCTCAATTGAGTAGTCATTGTCTGCCAAATAAAGCATTAATGGCAGGGTGTAAGTATTCTGTAGATATCCTGACATTCACTTTTTCATCAAGATGCTGATACAATAAGTCTTCCAGAAATCGATGGCCTCTTAAAAAAAATTATCATTAGATGAAGTTGCACAGTTGGACACATTTCAAAGTGCAACAATACAATTCTTTTGTGATGTGTATGTGCTATTTCATCTAAAACTCTTGTTTCATTAAATTAAAGAGCATGGCTGACCGGCTAGGGCACAGCGAAGAAATTGATTAGTTCAGGCTTCGGATCTTCAGTATATTCAAAGACTTTCGTTAAGCAAGTGAATTGCAGAGTTGAATTTTGCTTTTGTAACTGTGAACTCTTTGATTTTTGTTTTGTTTTCCCCTAAAAATACTATATTTGATAAGGTGGTATTGTAATTCCATGACGGCTTTCTGTCTGCAAAGCTGGGTAGGTATTCTCTGGGTTTTTAGAGGTACACTTGTTTGAATCCAAAATGCCGGTAGAAGAAGAAATATCATGACAACCACTTTTTTAAGTAATGCAGACAGAAGAACTGGAGTTTGACTTGGTTCTGTACTGTAGCTGCATTAGTCGTCTTGTGTTTTAGAAGAGCGCCAGTTTTTCTGTGAGGTGACTTTTCCAGGCTTTTGTGATTTGGAGATTTTTCTTGGATTTTTTTTTTCTTCTCCTAAACAACTTTTTGGCACACTGTAACCTGCAAGGAAGCCAACATCTGTATAGGAGCCTCATTTGGTGTGAAATGGACGTTGTTTTCAGAAGATCTTTGAAGAGAACGTGTGACTTCAGTACATGTACTAAGAACTAACTTTAGATAAAATCAGTTAAGCCCACAAGATTAAAGAGTGTCGGAACTGAGGTTTCCACTTTGACCTTAACATCTGTGTATTGCAAAGGTTTAATGTTCTGTATGTATGGCAACTATAATTACATACCCAGTAGGCAGTGATACTTTGGAAGCTTTTAAGATTTATGACAGAGCATTATACCTATGTTGGTTCTAGCTGGGGAGAGTAGAGCACACGTGCTCTGTGTATGCTGTTAAGAAAAGAATAAGCTTTTGAAGGCATGAATACATTTCTCTGGATATGAGTCTCAGATACTATGCTTTTACATGTTAAGTAATTCGAATTTCCGATAAAAGTAGCACCTTCTTGTTGAAGGCTCTTGATTTAGATGCCTGCAATGAGGATGCCAAATGGTGTTACAGTTCAGTATGTAGGTGGTCTTAGGGGTTTTTTTTTGTTTCCTGTAATCTACCGATGACATTCTTCTGAATTTCCACTGCTAACGATAAGTTCTGAGGAGGCTTTTGGCAGATAGTATCATAATTCTTATTAAAACTGGTGATGTCTAGCCCCAAGGGTGTAGCCAGGCTCAAATTGATGCTTTTTGCTGGCTGATCACCAGCATGGCCTAAGTGCTCATTATGTTGTAGAGAGGGCCTTTGGAGCTCTCATTACGTTTGACAGGAATTCTCTCTAGGGGGAAACTGGGCATTAGCTAGACTCCTGACAGGCTGAAATTATTCCTGCTTTATGGCTTATAACCAAATGCTAGCAAGGCATCATCAGGGGACACGAAAAATTGTCATTTCTGACAACATCTTTGTTACTGAAAAATGCAGTGATGGGGAAACTTTCCGCTGAACAAGCTTTAACATTTTTAAGGCCTGCCTCCTATGTGGATGCTGCATTCACTCTGTGTGAAGCCCTTCAGAGCGCTTGGGCTGCTGATTGAAAAACAAAAAATTACACTGCAGCAGTGTTTCTTTATGCAGTGTGGTGCATACATCGCTGTTAAGGTAGAGTCACTTCGATAAAATGAAGTAGTTGCAGTTGGCCTGCGTGTGAAAGGGTTGATTTCTTGTACTGATACGGTTACGTCAGCAGTTCTCTCTTCATTTGATTTGGTAGTCTGTTACAGTTTGACTAAAACAAAGTTAGTCAAGACTTGCGTGTTGCTATAAACAGAATTAATTGAGGTGAACTTCCCATACACAAACAGCTGCACTGCAGAGCTTTCCACTTGAATATGTTGCGTTTGAGTCCAGAAATGGCCATGGTAAGGCTTCCTTCACAACTTTAGCTTTCACACTTTGCAGTGTTTAGTTGCATAACTGTGTGCTTAAATCCAGGTACTGCTGCTGCATTTCAACCTGCTAGCTGAACAGTGGTCAGGAAATAATCTTTTTGAAATATTTGTGGCTGGTATGTGGGGTTTTTTTGGGAGGGTGGTGGTTTTTTTGGTCTCGCTTCTGTATGTTTTTTTTTTTTAATTTTGTTAAGAATGTCAAAGATTAGTTCTTAAGAGGATGTTGTGTGTGGATTCCTATACTGTTTTCAGAGATAATTAAAAATAAGGTTTGCATGCCTGACACAGAAACAGGCACCTGAGGATTCGTTTAGGATAGATGCACTTGAATCAGGTATTTTATATGTATCAAGAAGACAAAATGAATAAGGACGTTTTGTGGGGTCTTAAGTTTCTCTTCTGTGTTGTACCATCCAAGTCAGATTTTTCCCACTCTGACATCCGTGGCTGGCAAAGCAGATGCATCAACTGTTAGTGCCAAGATGTAGAGTTGGTTGGGTGTTAAAAATCACGCTGTACTTAAAGGGTTGCTGCCCTTGGCTATTAGGGCAGCGCCTCTTTATTTTCACCAGCTCTGTCTGTCATCTTCTGTCATAAGTCAGAAGATAAGGCTTCCTGTGTGTTTAATGCTAGATTGTTTAGGTGCAAGATTAGCTTTTGTTCAGTGGCAGGCAGCCAAAGAAAGAAAAATTCATCAATGCTGAACCAACTGACAGACTATATAAACTACTACAGTATGTGGGTTTCTGCTATCCCAGCAGTGACAGCTAGGTTTCCCTCTTTTTGGGTGGGTTATTGTGATCTCTGTGACCTGCCTGGAGGCAGACCTGTCATTCAGTACCTTGCCTCTTGTAGAAAAGTATACAAACTCCCAAACTGCATTATGTTAACCAATTGTACAAGAGTTAAATGTCTGGTTTAGCCTGGACTGTTTTGTGGAATCATTTCTAATGCTCTATGGCAAAGGACAGAATCTTCTGCTGATATCTCATTAGAACATCAGTCTTCAGGAGTGGGTTAAATAGAAGAGAATTAAGGAGCTTAGTTAGCTCTGTACAGCTCCTGAGTAGGATGGCTGTGCTGTTGAAAGGGATTTAAAGATAATTTTTTTTTTTTCCTACTTGCATTTTAATTATTGGAATGAAAAACTTCATGAATCCTTAAGGTTTTAGTGGTATGCAGTGAGTGTTTCAAGAGCATTTTACAGTTGGCAACATAAGACGTACAAAACCTGTTTTTATTTAAAAGAGAAAATGTTAAGGTTGATTGGGACATAATAGTTTTCGCTCAGAAAATTGTACTTACTCTACAAATACTGGATTTCTAAATAAGTATAGTTGTATCACCAGTGCAGCCATTTCAACCACGACTAGGGTTGCCAGTTTGAACGGGGAGGAAAGACTAGAGTAATGACCTCAACTTTCTCGGCTTTTGAACCACATTCAAGCTCAAACCCAGCATTATTAAGGAGTTATCTGACAGATTCCGGGCACTGTGTGAAATACGTCTCCATGCGGCTGTTAGATAACCATATTGTCAGATACCATCTATTATGTCAACTCCATATACAACTTAATCTGAAAGTATGTCACAGTGTAAACACTATATGTATGTGCGATCGTCTCGCATTTTAGACTTTGTCTACCAGATTTCAGGTTCCTCACAGAACTGTGGAGGGAGAGAAAATGTGTTCCTGCCAGCTACGTTGTTAAACTTCCCTTGCATTGCTGCAGCTTAGGTGGCCAAATGTCTGTTGATGTACCTTATGGATTGATTCAAGTGGACAAAAAAGATTTTCTCTTATTTTTGGGGGGCAGGGAGAAGAGTGAGAGGGAGGATGCCTTGTGAATGTGCAGTACCCCTTCTGTCACAACAGATTCCAGGGGAAAAAGCTTAACGGTTTTCCTCCTCCTGCTAGTTGTTATACCAGCTCAAGCTAAGCATTTGAATTGCCTTTCCTCCCACCCTACTCCATCACTTACGTGTTTGTAGCAAAGCAGTAAAATTGCATTGTGTCTCCTGTGCAAAATGGAAGATAGGATCTTCTAGGTTTGATAGTAGGTCACCACTGGCATACAGTAAAAGCCTTTAAAAACAATTTTAGGTTAACTGGCGCTTATCAGAAGGCTGCATAGTACTGTGCGTTTAAAAGTGATAACAGCTTTGAGTAGAACTAATGAGGTTATCTTTCCACTTGAAGTAAGATTTAGGGATATCTAATGGCAATTATGTCAAATGCTACTATTTTCGTCTTCTGTATCACCCTTCTTACTTGGACTCTGGATGTAGCTATTTGGGCAACAGTAGTTGTTCACATAGTTCCTTTCAGAAAGGGGAAAAACAACAATCAGAATTCCTGATTTTTCAGCATGCATAAACAGCTAGTTTAATGGTTCAGTCCTTATATGATTACTTGTAAGCCATGGCTTTTGAAGTACTTGCAAGTTAGTCCCATGTTCAGCCTGAACTTGCAACCTGTGCTTTTGTAAGTATCAAATTTCCATTTTAAGCATTTTGTGAAGGTAATGTTGTTTGACATCTCTGGGCAACACTTTCCAGTGTTTGACCCACCCTCGTTGTGAAGAATTTTTTACTTCACTAACTGGGACTTTGCCTTTCTGCACTGGTGACCATTGCCTGCCTTTTGTTCTTCTGTTGTGCACCTCTGAGAAGAGTCTGGCTTAGTCTTCTCCATAATCACCTCTTTGTCAGCAATCAGATCTCCTCTCCCATTAATCCTCCACTTCTTGAAACTAAACAAATGTAACTTCTTCCTGGTACGTTGTGTGCTCCGATTCCCTGATCATCTTACTGGTGTCACTTAGTGACTTGCTCCAGTTTGGTAGCGTCTTCCTTCTTGCCAAACAAGGGGAAGAAAAGGGAACAATTTGTTTTAATCAACCAGCTGGTTACAGTCATACTATTGCACCCTAGTATGAGTGTAGCCTTCAACAACACAAGGGTGTGGGGCTGGCGCGTATCCAACTTGTCCTCCAGGACGCCCGTGTTTTCTGCAAAACTGCTTTCCCTGTGTTTCTACCCTGGCTGTGCTGTTGTAGGGAGGAGGTTGTCCCAGGTGCAGGACAAAAAACAACTTTTGTTTGCTTTGAACCTGGTTTCCACTCTCTTTATTTGATGGCCCCTAGTTCTCAGAATGGACAAGTTGTTGATGCCTAGCTGCTTTTTCAATGCACTCAAAATTTTATACCTCTGTGGTAATCCATCTGTGTTGACTCCTTTTCAGGTTGGGCAGTGCCAGTGCATGCAGCTTGCCTTGATAATCTTCCTTGCTTTTCGCTCAAACTTAGCCTGTTGAAATGAGGGGACTAGAACTACATGCAGTTCTCAGGGTGCAGGTGAACCAGGGTTTATATTATCACATAATTCTGTTTGCTGGATGTTTTTCTTTTTTTATTTTTCTTTCCTTTTTTTTTTTTCCCTTTAGTAAAGTTCCCAATATTGGATTTCTCTTTTGGCTGCCATGAAATGCTGAACTGCTGGAGTGACCTTTCACATTTGAGCTCTTGCTAATGAATGATGATTGTAAGCTCAGGAGCCCATCACTTTATGTTGAGGCTAGGGATAGCTACTTGCAGTGTGCATAAATTTTGTTTATATACAATTCTTTTCATTGCCCACTTAGACTTGTAAGGTCTCTTTGCAGTTCTTCAGCCATTGTTTTTACTTTGAATGAGTTCTCTTACAGAGCAAGCTTTCTTACTCACTGCTTGCTGTCTTTTCCAGGCTGCACTGCTGAACATATTCATAAAACAGATTGCAGTAAAGGCCCCTGTGAAACTCTACTGGTGACCTGTTCATGGCATACTGCTGGGGATGATTGAAGAGTAGATTAGAGCTTGCTGAAATTGAGTTTATTCTTAACTGAACTCTAGTTTAAATCTGGATAGGTTTAAGAATCCGTTATTTCCTGAGGTTGTCTCTTTTAAAAGGCGGCCTAGTGATGCACTTTTTTTGGTACTTAAAAAACCAGCCTGCCCTGTTGCTGTGTCAAGATCCATATAAGCAAATGGAAACAATGTTGAATTCTCTTGCTTGGAACCATAATTGCCCTGTGTTTAAGTGAAATTGGACTAGAAAAAGGTTTATAGTGTTACTTCATAGGGTAGTAGTATTTTAACTTTGTAAGTGTTGAGGTTTACTTTAGTTGTTAACAAGCCTAGTTGTTGTAAAAATATACTTTCTAGTATGGGGAAAGCAGTTCAGGAAATTAATCGGTTTGGTAGGTTCCACTGAACTTTTTATAATGATAGTAGTATTCTGTGGCTAATGATACATTGCACAGTGGTTAAGAAAACTCTAATCTCTAGCTGGGGATTGGCTGAATTGCTCTCACTTTTTCTTTACATTCTTCAGATGTGAACAGATGATTAAATTACAAATTAAAGTTCTTTGAGGGGTGTTGGGTAAGCTTTGTGTCAGGGCTGCTTATCTGGAAATATCTTGTACTTCTCAGGTAATTTGAAGAGCTAACTATTCTTTTTGGTTGTGTGATAACAAAACAGAAAACTGAGATTAATTTGTGTTTTGGTGTAGGGTAGTGGGTGGGGGTTTTTTTTGTTCCCCTCCCCCAGCAGCATGGATGTTCTTTTTTTCTGTTCAGTCTTTTTTTATTCCTCTTGAAGCTTTTTGATATTTGTGTAAACAGTTGGTCAAAGCAACTTACTTGTAAGGTGACCAGTCAGTGTATTGACAAGAACAGACACAATAGAAAACTGCATTAGGAGGCAAGCCGTTGGGATTTGCAGTAAATATATTACAGAACACAAGTGAATTGCCGATACTGCTTGTTTAGCAGTTTGCAAGGGCAATGGCAGTATGGATTTTTGAATTAGAAGGGAAGGACTGTTCTTTCTCTGTGCTGGAACATCTAGTTGATGGCTGAGGATAAAATTGATTTAGAGAATAAAATGCTGCCACCTCTATTTGTGCCATTTTAAAGGCTTCTATGGATTAAGCAAGCAAAACCAAAAAGATAGTTTTCAGTTTTTGAGAAGGGGAGCAAGAATGGGTACGCTTGTTCAGCTGCATCTTGATTAGGTATTAAGTCTATGAGGAAGCCTGCTTTTGTTAGGTCAAGAAAAGGAAAGGACATCTGAAACTGGGTGGGTTTTATGATCTGTGGAAATCTGCCTATTTATGAAATTGTTTTAAAGTGTTCTAAAACCTCTAAATTGCTGTGGTCTCTGCTTCATGGTATGATGAGCTCAACTTTTTTAGACGTAGAAGTTTGAATTAAATCCCTGAGGGGAGGGGATGAAAAACCCACAATTTCTTGGGAAAAGTAACTAATAGAAAGATCATTCTTTTGTGGTGTTGCCACAACAGTTTCCATTTACAACAAAGTTTTTTGTTTGTTTTAAAAAAAAAAAAACAAACAGGCTGAAACATTTGTCGCTGTTCTTCATGTGTGAGTTTGGGTGTAAGGTCATTCTGAATTTCTATTTTTGTAACTGGTTATAAGGCTTCCAGCCATTACTTTGCAGACAGCTAGCTGTCTGTGGCCTCAAATGATGGATGTAAATTGCCAGTTAAGCAAACACAAAATCTTTAATTAACAAGACCTATGGGAAGCTCTTAAGTTGTTTCTTTAAACTGAAGTATGAACTGTAGAATCACAACACTAGAAGGGACCTAGTGCCTCCCTGTCCTAGCAGGATCGGCTATACCAGTGTCATTCCTGACAGGGTGCTTGTCCTTTCTGTTAGCAAAGACTTAACAGTAGCGGCAACTTGCAAGCTTTCTAGGTAGCAGAGTGCTTTTATGTCCTTGCTGTCAAAGTGCTTCTTCAGTTACAACCTCAATCTTATTTGTTGCAGCTCTTTACTATGCGTTTTCTTCACTGTGGGTAGGGAGAGCAGATCATTCCCTTGCCTTCCAGAACCATTTTGTATACCTCTACAGTCTAATGTTAATTCTCTGAATGTTGTTGCCCAGCTGAAGTACAGTGCCTGAAATAAGTGCAGTACTCCAGGGGAGGAAATGCCGTGCTGAGTAGCATAGAAGGTTTACTTAGCGTATGGCTTACTGTGGTGGTGGCCTTTTTTGCAACAGCATGCTATTGACTTATGTTCAACTTCTGATCTGCTGTGACCGAGAGATTCCTTCCTGGCCCATTGTTTCCTTTTCCTTTATGTTCCTGTCTAGGCATGCTATGGTCCTTTATCCCTATTTATCCCTATCCTTCTTTTTCCTTTGTAGTCCATTTTTCCATTCACTGCAAAGTGAGTTCTGAAGCTATTCTCTGGCATATTCTGTCTTTCTCAGCTTGAAGCTCGCTGCAAATTAAGGGTTAGGGCAAATGAAGAGATCTTCATGCTTGTGAATGGGAAATATGAAAAATACTGGGCCTATCATGCATGCAGACCTTCTTAATTTGCAGAAGAGAAAGATGGATCCATACATGGTTTAATCATCAAGCAGTTTTGTACTTGTTCCCATGAAATTCTAGCTGTCTGTGCTGTTTGTGTTGCTCCTAAGAGTGCTACGAGTGTCAAATTCTTAGCGAGGATGTTAACATCATCTGCGTCTCTTAGCCACAATTACTTTACCTTTTTGGACATTGTATAATTCTGATGTTGTTTACTGCTGAAAAATACTTCTGAGTTGTGATTTACGTCCCTGTTTCACCTGGATGTTTATGGATAAGAGGCTTTTTAATGCCCAAACCTAAGGAATAGTAATTAAGGTGGAGTGTCTTTGCTCCTTCATTTTCTGCTTTCTGTCTGTTAGGCACTGTCATAGTTTCCTATCCACTTGACATTTGCAGGTTCTGCAAGGTGTCCACCAGCTGCTCAGTCTTCATTAATGTGCTCTTTTTATTTCATCAGGCCCAGTCAATTTGAAGACGTTTTACTTGGAACGTTCTGATCGGTTCCTTTCCTGTTTAAGCTGCAGTGTTGACCTTACGTTACTAGTAATTTATATTAATTATGTGGTTGGTAATGATTCTTGTATAGTTAAGACAGATGCAAAAAAGTATAGACCTTTTGGCTTTCTCGGTGTCCCTTGACCATATCTTTCCTTTTCTAATTGAGGGGATTGAACCATTTTTTTGTTTTCCTCCAACTATTCCAACTGTAGAGCATTAGCTTTACTTTAGCTGTCGCTTACTAGTGGCACATAGTTACAAAAACATGTATGTTTTTTGTGCTGTGTATGTTCATACTGCCTCGCCTAACCTAGTTTCCACTTCCTGTATGCTTTCCTCTTTTATGAGGTCAGCTAAGAATTTGGGATTTAGTCTCTTGGCACAATTCCATCCCTCCCGTTTTTCCTCTGCCCCTTCTTCTTCCATTCTCAGGTGTGTTAACTATCACCCACATCCTTAATATTGTTTCATAAAGAAAATGTCAGCCCTCCGTAATGCCCTTTTATCTCCCCGCTCAGTAACAGGTCCTATAAAGCTGATCTTACCAGCTGGCATTCGCTTTCTTGAAGTCTTACTGGCCTTTTCATTCTTCCTGCCTGTCCCTCCCAACTCTGCAACTATTGTCAGTCTCAGTCAAATTAGTTTATATTTGGACAGTTTCAATCAGTTCTTCTCTGTTAGGATGTAATCTAGATGCTATCTTTACTAGTTTTTTCTTTTCTGTGAGCAACAGAATATATATAAAAATATAACAAAATGGGGAAGAAACTTATTGACATGTTCCCAAGGTTTTGTTGTAAGATTTCCAAACCCTTTTCCCACGTAGTGAAAATCTCCATTATTTTCACCTTCCTTCCAAATCCTGTGTGGTGGATAATTCTGCTAGTTGCTAACAAAAGAGTTGTCAATCTTCTTAACTTGTTATTCATTAGTGAGTCACCTGATGGCACCTGAAGCATTGATAGGGACACCTTTTTAAGGCCTTAAATTGTTTCTCTCACTTGAGAGATTTTTGAAACTGAGCTGTGAATATACTAAGTATTGTAAAATGGTTAAATTACATTTAAGATACAAAAGTGCACTTTGACTGACTTGGTAAGTTTAATTTGGTAGTTACTTCTTAAGTACCGGTGAATGTAGTCTATTGAATTTTTTTCCCCATATTTCAGGCCCTTGTCTTGATGTGTCTTGTTTATTGCCAGATAGCATGCTTATTGTTCTAGTCAAGTCCAGATTCTACTGCTGTTATAGTCTTACTTGAATGTTGATAAGGACTGAATCCTGACTGGGAGTTTTGTTATTGACTTGCATACGGTAAATGTATGTGCTTAGTTTGAGGAACTTTATGCTCTAATTTTCAGAAGCTGTATGGTTCTAGGCACTTCTCCAGCTATTCAAGAGCTCTGATTTTCTACTGCCATCCCAATAAAGTGGCTGAGTGTGGCAAGTGCTGCAAGGATGTATGCAAAAAGTTGGATGTGGCTTGTGGGAGTGAGAGCAAAATAGGAAGTAGTTTTAAAATGATGTCCTAAACTAAATGAAAAGCCAAAAGGGCTCTTTTCTGATAGGCATGTAGCAGTTACAGATATACTGCTTGTCTATGCCTCCTTTCTTTTTCTTCTCTTTTTGTCTCCTCCTTGTTCTTGCATAGTGTAGTGTTGCTCAGTTGTCAAGAGTAAATTCAGTTCTTAATGTCCTTTAAGGGTAATAATGCAAAGCATGCTGCATAATTTTGGAGACCGTGCTTCTTCTAGAGCACCGTAAAATCACATGAGTTCAGTCCTGTGGGAAGAGGGCAGCTCATCCGATAGTTCCCCGCAAAAACCTCTGCTCCCAGCTCAGTTCTCCTGGTACTCTGGGCTGCCCTGCTGCCTGATGGATGCCTCCTGTGAGGCTATTTAACTCACTGATGTGGTGGTCTACTAAGCTGGCCCTTTCCCTCCTCTTACGGTAATGTTTTCTGCTTGACTAGTTAGTTGAGGTGTTGGACAAGTCCAAATGTCTTCAGCGGTTTGAAGAAGGTGTGTGTCTGGAAGCAATGGTAGCAAGACCCTCTTTTCTGGATTGGAGTCAGCCTCTGACTTACTCAGCATCTCATGGAATCTAAATAAAAGTGGGAACTCTGTGCTGCAAAACAACTTGAAAGTAAAATAAAGCTGTGTGCTCACTTTGAGATTAAATGCTTCTGTGTGTATTGAAGGTTAGCTTAGGCATGGAAACTAAGCTGTTGAACTAAAATTTGGATAAACACACAGTTTTTGTAGTTGTGAGTGCTTAAGCAAGATGGGCTAAAGTTGGATTAAGAGAGAAATGTGGTAACTGTCCTGTTTAGTCAAGTTTAAGAAGAGTCTTGACATAGTGAAGATGTGTGAAAGGAGCACTTTAACATCCTGACAACACCTTCTTTGTTGCCAGTTGGCTTGGGTTCAACAGGATTTACAGCTGCAAATGGGATGGGCAGTTCATTGAGAGCTACACAGCAGCCTCTCTCTATTATTATAGAAAGCATTGAAATTAGACATCTGACATATATCCAGTCACTTCACTTTACAGTTGAACGAAGTCCAAACCTGTAGTAGATGTTTGGCAAGTGCTGTTGACTTGTGCGTTGTATGTAGCTTATGTTTAAATTAACGTGACCTTTCTGTAATTTAAACTGACATCTGAGAGGATTCAGATAAATTTAGTTTAGGTACTGAATTAAAAAAATACTAATTTCACTTTGGAAACTATCTAGCATTCTGTAGCTTTATCATTTTGAGTTTTTATTCTGTTAATATTTCTGTTACTTCTTTCTCTCCCCACTCCCACTTGCAATATGGTGATGTTTTGGTTTTTTTCATAGCTAAAGATTTTTCATGCCAGTCTTCTGGGGTTTTAATATCATCATCTTGTGGGTGGCTGATCTCGCAATTAAAATGAGTAATACAAATGTGGGGCAGAGGGAAAGCTGTATTTGTTAATGATATGTCATGTTAAACTGACAGCTTATGCCCAAAATACAGAGATTGTTCCTGTCGCTGAGATGAGCGCTACCCATTGCCGCTTGTCAGATTGAAGTTCAAGTATCTGTTGAGAATAAACCTTCCCACCCCCTCCTATTGGTGAGAATATTAGTAATGACAGTGTTTATAATTTAAAATAGAGTTTGAAGGCCAACTTCCACAGTTTGTCGCAGGGTGGTTAATACGGCGGTAAAGGGGAGATGAATGTGGCTACTTGTGCGAGTCTATTTCTCAGGAGGCCTCTAAATTTGATTGGCTGCTGCAGTTCTAGCAGAATCATTCGATTTGAGAGCAATAGAAAGATAAGATATCCAATTACCCAAATGATTTGCAGGGTTAGCCAACGTTGTCATGGAGACGTGAGTTGGAACAAATTAAATTTTAAGCAATAAAATAATCTTAAAGCACGTCTGGGAACAAGAAAATTTGGCAGTGGCACTTACCTGAATTGAATCTTAGCTTGACATGCTGTTGTTTGACATTGATATACTATGGGGGCCTAAACTTTTAAATGGCATGTTGCCTTTATTTTTTTTTTTTCCTTTTGCAGCCATTGCCAAAACAGATTGTAGTGTATTAGTTTTAAATAAAAGGGCATTAATAATATATGCGTATCTCAGTGCTCAACATGGATTCAATAACTCATGAACAGCAAAGTTCACAGAATGCTAGCCTTAATCATTTGAGGCTTTTGAATATTTAAGTTTTGAGATTTAATTATACCTCCAACATCCCCTCACCCCCCTGAATTTTTAGCAAAAAATTTTTGGAAGTGCTTGAGTCTTTCTGTAGTAAAGTTCTAACAAAGCATGCAGAGACCTAAGCACAGTGGAATGTTTCGTTTTTGTAATTGCTCTGTGAATATGTGTGCTTTTTGTTGTCTTCAAAGATCTCAATCACAAAAAGAATAAAGGCTACATCGTTTAAGTGTACTGCTTGTTTCAGTGATTCTGACGGAAAAATGAAAATACTGAATGGGTACTAAACTTCAGCTCAAGGCTGAAATATACACATGCAGTTTCTTACCCAAGGACTTTTGAAATGTAGTATTTAACTGATTTCTGGCTTGCAACAGGGATTAAAAAAAAATGGTCAAGCATGTCCCATAAAGGGGGCTTTTATCCACATGTCTGTTAGACAGATGGAGATGAAAATTGGTCTGAGGTCAAGTCATTTGCAGCATTCTCATAGCCTTCGATTTTCTTCTCATCCCCATCACAGATAATCTCAAATGATTCAGTAATGACCAAAAGTGCAACATTGACCTTTACTCCCTAGTGGATTACTGTGTTACATGCTGTAAATGGCAGGAAGTCCATTTTGTTCTTCCAGAATGAGTTCAGTGTTGTACTTGGCTTTCTACATGTTGAAAGTGTAAGTGGAAGCAGAGTACTTAAGAATTATCTTCTCAAGCTTTTGTGAATGTGATTTGACAGTATATTCTTTTCTGTGCATTAAAGGCTGATTCTTTGATTCTTTTACTTGAAAGGAATGGATTAGGACATGCTTTTTTTGGTATCATCAGAACTTTGGGGTTTTTTGCTTTACTTTTAATCATGTTGTTCCTAAGCTGTATTCTTCCCCATCTAATGACAAATGTGATTCTCAAAATTGGGTTGAAATAACTAAGGTAAATAAAAATGTAATAAATGAGAATACACAAGCCTGTGCTTAAGAAGTGGTGATAGAGTGCTTTCAAATCCTGATCTAACTTCGTGATATAGGAAGTGCAGTTTGCAAGAAAGAGTACAAGCTTCTGACATTCAATGGACATTTTTAGCTGAGCATTGTTTTGTAAAGGTAGGTCTGGACAGCTTTGAGGAGTCTCAGCACTAATAATAAAACAGTTGTTGCAATACAACTGATTGTTAAAAATAACGTATTGTAAGATTTAATGTTTGCTTTAGATCACCATGCATGCTATAGCTAAAGTCACTATTGGGGCATATATGGTAGACACTGATTGGAGCAAAGCCAAAATTATTATTGTTGAAACCTCTGAAACTGAACGGTGATTAACTAATTCTCCTCAGAGGAAGTTTGCGTTCTTCACTCAGAAGTGAGAGTTGTGGCTTCTGTAGGCTAGGGCTTCCAGCATTAGTGATAAAATACACATGGGTGTTAGGTGTGGTGAGAAATAGTTAGAGTTTGGATACTTGTATTATACTTCCTCCTTTTCATTCCAGTGCAAAAATCTGTAGTTGTTTAAGAAATCATGTTGATTCAAGTATGATATCTTACATGGTGCTTTGGAAAGTACAGTCTGTCAAAATGCAAAATGATTTGGAATAGACTACTGTAGAGGAAAACGCTTCAAGTTTTTAAACAATGCAGAAGGAAAAAGATTACAATTGCATATAAAAGCTCTTTCTTAACTGCTTAGTAAAATAACTTGTTTAAATGAATATTGTATTTAGTAACTAGTCTGGCTGCTTTGTTCTTTGTCATTATGTTGAGAATTCACTTTAGCAAGAGACAAACTTAAGTACAAACACTTGAGTTTGGCAATGGTTAGGTCAAAACATTTAAGTCCGTAATTAGATGGAACGGAGGCAAAAAAATTACAGGAGTGAAGAAAAAAAAATCCATTGGCTCAACTTAATTTTACAAAATGCAGCTGAATTCCTTCATGTTAATTTTTAATGATACTTCAGAAAGGAGGGTAGCATTTCAGTCAGGGGTCTGACAAGCTTGTCATTTGCAAATAAATCAAAAGACAATCATTGCAACAGCAAGAACCAGTGAATGATGTAGTTTTGTCATTCTTTGATGGGCCCCACACTCAAGTCCTCTATTAAAAATGAATGTATTCAAGAGGCTGTGCATTAACAACACAAACAATTAAGGGCACTTCAGATACTTTGCTAAGAGCTGCCATAGAGCTAGGAGGGCTTTCATGAGAGATGAAGGCTTCTACAGTCTGCTTTGCGAAGGAGCCAAAGAACTTGGGCAATTAGTCATGTTGGTCTATGCTCTGAGCAGCTTTCTGCAAAATTTTCTTTGTTTACTCATTCTTCTAACTGCCCTACACGTCTCAAAATCAGCAGTTAGATAATAGCTATGTTACATTGGGAGGCCGCGAGAAGTAACCGATAAGTACCTTTCTTTTAAGACTTTCAAATGCATGAGCCCCAAATCTGGAATATATAGCTTACTCTAATGCCACCAATTACTGATGTCTAGTCTTGATTAACAAAGCTCTCTTAGACTCCTTCAAAAAAGGTTTTTGCTTTCAAGAATGAATATATATATACAGACACACATGTGCACGCATATATACTCAAAGATATTTCACCTTGAAAGGTGAACATACATTACCTTTTGAACGGCTAGATTTATGTTTAAAGTAATGAAAGTTCCTTTTTCTCAGTTCTGAAAACAACCTCTTGCAACTACTGATGGGCAAGATCAGGTGAATTGTGCATTAAAACCTAACTTCGACAACTCACTAGAGAGCAAAAATATTTTTTTAACATGTTTGTGAATAAGAATAGTTTTTACTAAACATTTGAGGGCAGCAAACAGGAGATGTATGAAATCTCATAGTGGATAAATAATTATAAGTGCTTTATTTAATTGTGTGTGGGAAATAGTGCTAGTAGGCAAACTGCCTTTTAAAGGTAAGCAGGCTTTTGTTATGAAGATTCCTTTCAGTGTAAATGTCTCTTAACTGGCACTGGTAACAGCAGCAAGAAATCTCAAAATAAACTTATTTATGGCATGTATGTTCAAGTTTTTACCTAGCACTGTGGATGAATATTAAGGATGCTGTTCATACATGATCACCAATGATGCCCTACTTTGGTAAAGACAAACTCAAAAGGATACATTTTTTTCAGTTCTGATACTAAGTCAGGTGTGATAGTACTGGGACAATAATTTTGAAGGAAGATTGACTGGGAAAGGGGGAAAGTTGATTGTGCCCCCTTTTTTTAGAAAAGAAATAAAAATTAAAAAAAAAAAAAATCTAATTGACCTGCACTGGGACTGGTAATTATTGCATGATGCTGCATTCTCGTGTCTTGCTGTGTGCCGTCCTGTATGCTGTGTTATTACTGTGAGCTCAGATATTTGGGACTTGTGCAGGAAAACCCAATAATGTGGACAACTTGCATGTTTTATAGATCTACTGAAAATAGATTTTTTTTTTTCTTACAGCTACAGTAAGGATACTTATCTCAGTAATACAGAATAGGGAGACTTTTGTGTAGGCCATACAGGCCAAAGAACTTCTCAGTAGAAACCAAATGAGTTTCTTATTTTACTTTTTTCTTTCTCCTCTTATCACCTGTTATGATTCATCCTGGCGTCTGTCCTGAAAACAAAGGTAATCCCATTGGTCTAGGGGAATTAACTTCTTGGATCCTAAACATCTTAGCTAAACATCAGCCAGCAGATTGCTACGTAACGGACTTTCTTTCCATAGCTGACATACCTTGCTTTCTGCAGAGACATACTAGGTATGTGGAAAAATGCCCTTTATTACATAGATTCTCACAGTCCTGTCAGTTTTTTTTAACTTTTTAACAGGCACTGAAAGTACCAACAGATTTGATAATAGTTAAGTCTGATAACTGATAATAGTTAAGCTGGTAACTTCCTTGTTGCTGGTATGTATGTAGTACCAGTACTAGCGGCTACACACAGAACGATGGATATTTTATGGTTGTGGCCCAAACAAAACAGAAACCGCTGTAGTACTGTGTGAAATAGTAGCTGTTTCTGTTGAGAATAGAGGTCTGTTCCCCTTGTTGCAGGGGGAGAAAGCTTTGCTGTAAAGCAACTTTCACTTCATTGCCCTTATTTAAGGGAAACCTTTTGTCCTAGGAAGAAACCATCCCAGAACTGCTTTGGAGACTCTTGTCTCCGCAAAATTTTGGAGTGGCTGTGTCAAATGCCAGACTTCAGTCAGGTGGAGTACTTCAGCTTACGTCAGAGAGATGTGGTGTTTTACAAGTCTCAGTGCTATCACGTCTTTTCCCTGTGTCTGTCAGAGGTGGGGAAAGAAGTGTTAAAGCTTGCTAGTTGTATTTAGATCCCAAATCACCTGTCGGCTGAGACTTAAAAGCAGAGGGTGGCTTTTGTATCCTAATTACTGCTTGACTGATGCATGAGGATGAGCACATCACAGTGTCTTCCTAAAATCAGGATGATGGGAAGGGTCAGGGAAAGGCTTGGCAGATGAGTTAGCAATGTTTTTGTCTGACTTCTTCGAAAGAGATTATCTTTGCTCAGATTTATGCGTGTCATTTCATGGAAGGCCTAATGATTCTCAGCAGGGATCTCTTGTTTCTTGTGTCTTAAAACAAAATAAAAACCCCAAGAAATATCTGTATGGATTAATGATATGGTAGAGACTGACAAGAGCTGTTCGGAGTGTCTTGTATATAGGCTGTGTTCACATCTGGACACTAATTTTGGTTTTGTGCTACAGTGAGTGCAGGAGATGTTTTTAAGGAAAACTGTAGAAGTTGTGCAAATACCTTGAGGGTTAATTATAATGGTGATTCTGAATGGTGGGCAGAGGTATAGGTCTGAAAAGCTGAAAGCACAGGTAGGACCGAGTAATGAGCGAAAAAGATCCCTGTACCCCACCACAAATCCTATGTTCAAGTTAACATGCCAAAAGTGGGAGATATAGAAGTGGGAGATACATAAAGCTGTCGAAAAGTGGGACTGAAACACTTCGTCCTGCTGTCTTCTCTGCTGCTTTCAGTGAAGGATTGTTCTGTTCTTTGCTGGTTCCTAGCCTTATTGTTCTCCTGTCACTCATGGTTTCACTAATTTGTTGTTATTGACTATTGCATTTTCTGATCTGATTCTTTTTCTTGTCTGCATTATTTTAATTCTCTCTCAATATGGATGTTTGAGAAGTCTGTACCTTTTGTCTCCATTCTACCTCACTTCTGTTTTGGTATTTCTTTTGTACTCCGGATGCTGTGTTTCTGTCAGCAAAACTAATTTTACCTTCTAATAGGCAGATAAAATTGATCATGAAAGAAACATTTTTCTTCGATGCCTGTCACCTTCATGTTATGCTGTTTGATAGTTTGAGTAATAATAAATCTACCTTTTAAAAGGCTTTATCTTGGACTTAATGGCTTTCAAAAATGCTTTACTTGTTAATGAGCTATGTACAAGGACCAGATTTGTGCCTAAATGTGTATACAGATTAGGTGCTTTAGACATGGCAGATGTCCTAGAGTAGCTAACTAAATCTCTGTCCTCATCTGGGCTTATATATTAGCTATTTGTATTTGAAGTAGTATGAAAATGTGGATTTTTTGTTACTTTCTTCACCATGTGAACTTAATATAATCTTGTACACTAGTTGATATATGGCAACAAACCTAAAACACAGTTTTAATCAAAATACTTTTCCTCTGTAGACAGAAATCGCCAAGAGATTGAATACAATTTGTGCACAAGTCATCCCATTTTTGTCTCAGGAAGTAAGTAAAACTGTTCAGCTGTTAAAGTGCAATTATGTTGCTTTTCTGTTTGCAAATTAGCTAGTTTTAAGATGTTAATTTTATCACAATACACAAGTGTAAGGAACATCTGTTATAGCTGAAGTGTGCAAACCCCCTGCTAATTTGATCTAACAAATCTGAGTTCAAACTAGTGACAATGGCTCAGCCTTATTCATTGCCTGAGGAGAGTGGGAGTCTGTAAAATATTACCAATGCAACAAAATGCTTTCATTTCTAATCATGGTGATTATTTGATATTCAGTTGTCAAATGTGAATCTGGTGAAATAAGCATGCTTATCTTGTCTACATAATTTGTATCAGATTTTAGTGATAGTAGAAGGTGAGTGGTTAGCTCAGATGCAAAACACTGTTTAAGGTTACAAACCTGCATCTGGTCTGAATGACTGCGATTGTACCATATTGTGGACAGCTGCTGTTACATTTTGAAGCCTATTATTTTGGAAATACCTTTTCAAACTCTATAGTTTACAAAGAGCATTGGTAATTCTTGTTGAGTTCAGCAAAGGACTTCTTTTCCCTGTTTGAAATTTCAGTAGGTTTTACTGTGTGGGCACAGAGTATATAAATGTTAAAATTGACACTAGTGTGAAGTTGACATTATCATCCTGTCAACTCAATTAGAAACTGATAATTCATTTACCAGAAAATTAATATTGAAGTGGCATGGGGGAAGAGGTGATCTGGCTGCCTTCAAGGCTCTTGTTTGCTTTTGAACAGGTGAGAAATAGGGCACTGTTACCTTTTACCTGCATAAGATGTCTTGCAATAGGTAGCCTGGGCTTCTGCAAACAAACCGGTTATTCAGGTATTTGTGATCCTGGTTTGATTTGGTGTAGTCAATACCTTAACACAAATTCCTCCCCATACCCCTTCTTCTTTTAATAGCATCAGCAGCAAGTGGCCCAAGCTGTAGAACGTGCCAAACAAGTGACCATGGCTGAACTGAATGCCATCATCGGGGTACGTGGCCTTCCAGGTCTACCTCCTACAGTGTGTATAACTTGCTTTCATATCTTACTGCTTTGCTACTTTTAAAATAAACTTAATGTTTTGATATCTAACACTGTTTTGATGCCCAATGTTGATGAAGTGTTTGCCTTGCTTCACAAAGATTTTAGCAGGGATAAAGTTAATAGTTTACTTTGTCAGAACATCATTTTGTGCAGCAATGCTCTGCGTAATAGAGCTTTTCATGCAAGAAATATGATGTTTAGGAGAGTTGCTTGTTTATTTGTAGGTATTGTATGTCAGTTGATCTAGTTACCTTTGCCTCATGCTTTTTGTGACACTTGAGTTCTTGGAGCCTGTACAACTATTCATTCTTCTTTCTTTCCCTTTCCTGTGGATCTTTCATGAATTTTAAATTAGCAAGCTACTGAAAAGAAACTTCACTTGCTTTTGAAGTAGTATTAATTGTCTGACACAGTGTTCCAATAGCCTTTCACCAAGTATGTGCTTCTAAATATGCTGAAATAAGTTAATACTACTTGCTTGTGACTGGCTGTCAATCACAAGTCATTTGCTTTGTATTAATGAACTTTCTGAACCATACATTCCTTCCACTGCATGAGTTCATTTCCCCCGCCACTAAGTCTAGAATATTTCTCATGTTTTCTGCCCTTCCAGACCGAGTGAAAGAAGTAGCTGAAACAAGAACCCGTCCTTTCTGATTTTATTCATATGTGAGCGCCTTGAGCGGATTCAAATTACTCATTTATCAATTTATGTTAATTGCTTGTGAGAAGATGCCCTGCTGGTCTTTATAGTTCCCTCAGACACTTTGTAATGATAATTAGACATGCTGCTGTACGGATTAACAGTGCCATAGTCCAATGACGTCTACAGACAATGGAACCAGTTAATCCATCTGTGCTTAAAATTACATCCCAACTGGAGATGGGAAAAAAAAATAGGAGTGAGGGAGGATTAAAAGAATGAGCCTCAGCTTGAAAACTCTCCTTTCATCAGTTTCTCAATTGCAGATCTGCAGTCGGTTTGCCTGTGGTAAGCTATTGGCAGTCAATTAGGTGAAATAAACTGGGAGGGTGACCTTCATTTCCCTTTAATAGCTTTTCCTCCCTGAAATGGGGAGCTTCAGTGGATTTTCAGCTTAAATTTTATTCAAGCTGCTTTATTACACTTGACAGATTAGCTTTGCATAAACATACCCCCCCCTTCAAATCTGCACTGTTTTTTCCCTTCGTATCAAATTTTGACTGTTACTTAGTTGATTTACTAATCACATCTTAGAAACCCACACAATTACATCTGTATTTGTCACAATCTCCTCTATGCTTTGCTTGTGTAATGAATTACTTTATGAATACTTGATTTGATCTTTGAAATACAGCACATGTACATTTGTGATATTTGATTAGCAAAGATTAGAGAACTGTACTTTCTTGCATTTTTTAAAATGAATTACTTCTTTAGGATGAAAATGGAATGGAAAACCCTTTTTAATGAACTGGTTTTAAAGAATATTTTATGCAGTAAATGGAAATATGTATTGAAATATATTTTAAAACATTCTTGCTGGACTTAAGATAGTGCTACTTAGCCAAACCAAATTTTGTTATCTCAAGCATGTCATGTACCTCTTTTTAAAGTCTACACAATATAGTCTTTTAAAAACAATAGGAGCTGCAAGCATCACATGCAATTAAGAACGTTTTTTTTTGGGGGGGAAGCTCTTTGGAAGCAGGGATAGAAACCTCCCCCTTTTTTGTTTTTAAATTATCTAAGATTCACCAAAAGAGATGCTTTTCTGTGTCTTCTGAAAGACTTCTGAATGATGCCATACAAATCCAAAACTGAATGAGGAAATGAACACGTTGGGCACAAAATTTCTTTGATCGTGTAGATGCATGCATATACATAATGCTAAAATTAGATGTATGTCACAGTAATCTTTTAGTGTCTTACATGATCAATAATTATCTTGTGCTGCACAATAAGTTTCATGCTCTGACATATGCTTGATTTTGTTTGAAAGGGACGGTGTGCATCCTGGAAAATCTGAATAGCATAAAATTGGGTTGACAATTCAGTGGACCTTTGCTTCCCCTCACTGAGCACGCAGCGTGTCAAGCCCTCTCCCCAGAGGGGGAGGACACATCAGAAGCCTGTCTGTTCCTACGAGCGGCAGCTGCACCGAGAGTGAGCAGAGCCCAGTTTGATAGCAGCTGTCAGTATTGTTCAGGGACCCGACTTAGTGTAAAGAACAATGGAAGGGCCATGCTGTTGGAGTGCAGTGTCTTTCAAGATAAGAAAAGAAATAGTAATTTAACGGCTTAGACATCTATTATGAGCATGAAAGATCATGAAACTTCTTTTCAGAATGCAAATAGGCTGGAGCAATCTGTAACAGTAGAAGATGCAATCAAGTAGCCTCTGGCGTCATACTACTGAGGATACTTACGTACAATAAATTTTGAGGATAGGAGGAAAGTTTAATTTTCCTAGCTGATGTTCACTTGTATAGTTTTTCTTGATTAGATAAAGTCTGCATTTTTGTCAGGGTTTGACTTTTTTCCCCTCCTTCCCTTCTCTCTTTACGGGCCGTTGTTTCTGGACACGAGATGATTCAAGAGTTTCCCAACTGAGTTAGAGCAATTCCTGTTGCTGCTGGGCCTTATCTGAATTCTGGAAGGGGAATAAAGCCTTTAATTAGTGGGAATAACTTTTTGAAATAAAGATGATTTTTAACTATCTTTGTTTTATACTTTTTTATTTCCAGTTAAATGGTGGAAGCCTATTAGAGGACAGACTCTGAGGGTAGCGACTTGTAGTCTCATGGGCCTGGGATTTTTCAGAGAATTTACCTACAAAGTCAAATGCCAGGCTTTGGAATAGGAGTATATTAAGCACGTACAAAAGAGAATGAGTGAATTGACACATTAAAAAAAAAAAAAGTAATATGGTTGGACTCAGTGAGCTTGTAAGCAGTGCTAATCCTCATGTTGATTAAAAATCCTTACTTCAGGAAAGAACTGTGGATGATATTTGGTTATTAACAGTCATCCCTCTGACCTTATACTTTACCTGCATGTTCTTGAAGGCTTTAACTTCCAGCCACGGTGCAGCAGTGTGGCTAAACAACCTCCTTGCTAATTTTTTTAAATGGCACCGTTTAATGTTTTATATTAACATTGAATGAAGTAGCACTTTTGCTAGATAAGTAATAAACAAAACAGAAACCTTTGACTTAAAAGGTAAGTGCACCTGTTAACTCCTTGGCACTGCTGCAGCTGCAGGCAGTGTTCATGTTGGGGATTAAGGAGGAATCCAGATCATGATATGAAAGAATTAGGTAGATTATCATGGTTTAACTTGAAGATTTTTTGGTTTGGTTTTGTGGGTGGTTTGTTTTTGGTTTTTTTTTTTTTCAGAGATATGATCTGGCTGGAAAATCAAAGGTACTCAAAGTTCACGCATGGAAGTGTAAGGGACAGTTAAATTGATCTATCTAGATGTAAACAATGCAAAATTTGTTAGATTTACTTTCAAATTAATAAAGTAGGTAGTTTTATGAGTAGAATATGCAAATATCTGAATGGGAAATACAAGCAGCAAACTGGAATCTTTTTTAGCATTTCATTTTAGATGCATGATTTCAGTGTACCACTGAGTAGCCAGGTATGTCTTATTTTGCCTTTTGAGGCTAGTTGCTAATGGTTCTGTGAAATATGTATCTTTTGGATTGACAGTACTCTTGAGACAGATTGTGTTGTAGGCCTCCGAGAGGCCTCTCCACTGTTGCGTGAGGTGATTGGCTAAAGGATTAGCAAGATGTGGGATTATTTTTTCTCTCTTGGCTGTGGTTGCCAGCTATCTCTGGGATTGTAGTGTGTGAAGCTTAAGAGGATGAGGTTAACCTCTTGAGGGTTTATTCTTATGAGTGTGTAGTTAATCCTTAGAAAGCCTATAAATAACTAGGCTGTATGTTTCATTATAAAATAGAAATACAGACTAGAGCAGAAATGAATGCAGAACTTAGTGCAAAGGAAGAGCTTAGCAGCTGTAGCATTACTTTAGATCCTCCTCAGCCAATGATCTGCATTATGTGCTGAGGGAGGGTAAATTGCCTAGTTCTTTTAAATTAAATAAAATGAGATCTAGTGAGCACTAGATGCTATGTCCTCACTTTTAACATAAACTTGCAAACCCCAAGTCTAAATTACTAAACTCTGGCAATAAGAACTCTATTGTGTGGCACCATCCTGGGTTATTCTTCATATTTTGCTTTTTTAAAATACGTAGAAACCTTAATTACATGCTAGGATTCTGTCATGGTAGATGTTTTTAGAATGCAAAGGCTCCAGACTTGTAAACTAAGTTTAAAATAGGTAGCAAAGGAAGAAGGTATTTGTCAGCATGACAAATTGGTATTCTTAAAATACCAGTCCCCAAACAATGGTCAGATTTTTATTGTTAGTGCCTCTAAGTTTTGAGGAAAAAATAAGGAAGCATTATTGATGTGTATTGGTAGTTTGTCCTACTTGAAACAGAAAACCTGGGAGAAGGTGTGTAAAATGTAAATGAATAGATAGTGTTAACCAAACTTGGTTAACAAGTTTGGGAGGGGACACCCCCCCCAACACACCCTCTCCCCCCTGCCACCCACACCCCCCCAGTCCGTGCACTCTGCACTGATGGGGATACAGAGGACCTTGGAGCAGCAATATAGAAGAGGGTAGTGTCTAAATGAGACAATTTCCTGGAGGAGGAGATGCTGTCAGTCATTCTGAAGAGGGGAAAATTGCATCCAAAAGTGATATGTAATGGAGTTGCAGGCCAGACTTCCCTTATCTTGCAAGGTTTCACATGTGTGTGGTTAGAAAAAGCTGCATCTTGGATCTTGTCCATAAAGGAAAACCAAAAGATCTTTAGGTGACTCTCTGATCTAGACCTAATATCTAAGACACAAGTCAAAGGTGAGACCAAGTATATAGTTGCAAATTTGTGAAGCTTTCAAGAAAGGAGTGAAAGGGAGATGGTTGGGAAAAAAAATGTGGTTAGCTAGAGCTCAAACCTGAAGATACGCAGCTGCAACTGCGAATGCAGGGAGAAGGCAGATTCTGAGATGAGCACGTGAGGTGTGAACAGTGAGTTGGTACCACTTGCTAGATTCCTCTCTACTGGTGGATGCTGGGGATATGGGATGTGTATGTTGCATCATGTAGAGCTGTAAGTTGGTCTGTTTTGCAGCAGGAGAGATGTGCAGGGGGGGCTGGTAAGGTAAGAAAAACCTGTGTATGTGGCAATAGTAAACAGAAGACCAGAAAAGTCAATGGAGAATGACCAGGAGGGGTTAGGTAGATAGAAGCAGAGGAGATTGACATGCTAGAAGAGGTGGTTCCTCCTTTTTGTGAGGAATCCACTTTGGCTCCAAATGGTTCTGTTAAACAGACTGGTTTGGAAGGAATGGTTTCGGTGGAATAGAAAGGACTAAAGTTGGGTCAAAATGCTGGAATAATATAGTTCAAGGCAAGGATTTACAGAAAGTGTGTTCAGTGAGCTTTAATAAAGAGACAATGGAAGGGCTGCCAGAAAGACAAAATGGGGGTTAGGGATGGGTTTGCTTTTGAAAGTGTTTGAGGCAAAGGAGCATATATAGGGAGATAGACATGAGTCATTGGCACAGAAGGGTAGGTTATTTAATCCCAAAGGAAAGAATTACTTCCTCTAGAGAGTGATTCAAAGCACCTCTCTTGATTAAAGCATATGCAGGCAGAATAGCTTTCCATGTTTGAAGATAGTTTTTGTGAATATTATCCACTTTTTCCCTAAGTTATCAAGGAAGTAAAAGGAGACAAACTGAAGAGATGAGCATACCTTCTTCTGTCTTATAAATATCTGCTTTGCATTCATACTTGAATGAGACAAGTGGGGGAATAGGCGTAGGTGAAGAGTCATAGGCTGAGATAAAAATGTGATGTGACCTTCAGTACTTCTCTTGAAAAAAGTCTGAGGTATGGTAGGTTTGGAGGAGGAAGGATTTGAATGGGAAGAATGAAGGGGTTAGCAAAGAAGTTAGTTGAGTGAGGATGAAGCAAAGCATGGTAATGGAGTTGTCCTGCAACATGGGTAGGAATAGAGAAAGGTGTTGGTGAATGGTGTAGGGCTGTAAGTAGGACTGATCTACAGTAGGAGAGAGAGGTGCAAAGTATGAAACATACAGATCCGAAAGGAACTAAGGTCTAGTATTGAGAAGCAAACACTGATACACTGAGGTGAACTGTCTGTGCTCATGGGAGTGGTGTGGACAGCACAGGCAAAATATACCTGTAACTGGGTGACTGTGACAGAAGTGGAGTCAGTGGGAGTAGGAAAGTGCAGAGAGATAGGTGCAGAGGGGCTGGAGGAAGGTACAGGGGGACACAAGCACTGTAGATATTAAACATTGGAAATGTGCAAGAAAACAGCAACCCCCTATGTTTTTCATGGGGAAGAGCAAGGCAAACTGTAGAGATAGGGGACTGTGTGGGAGGACTGGAAGAGAAGGGAGAGAAGCTTGCTTTGCTTGTTCTTGCACAGAACGAGACTAGCAGAGGCATTTAGGATAACTTTAGAAAATATTAAAGGCAGGACAAAGGCACAGTTTGTACAGCAGTTTGCTGTAACTCTTCAATACGCTGAAGAATTTGTATCAACTGCTGGATTCCTTGTATCTGTAACTGCATTATTTTTTCTTTTCTCAGAGTACTTGCTGAACTACCAAGGTTTCTGTCTTGTATAACAATTTCCTGCGAATGTCCAGTACTGTGTTTTAAGGTGCTGGCTAACTGTAGCTCTTTAAATTGAATACTTCCAAGTGCTAGTATTGAGGTAGTAAAAACAAGGATTAGCAAAAGTGGATTGCTCAAATGCATGTTCAGAAGTGATCGTCATTTGATAGATGGAAGTTGTTTTAGGAACGTATAGGAAATTTCCAGGAATCTAGTCTGTGGCTTGGAACAGTCAATAAAAATCAATGTAATGCTTTTCTCATGACTATCATATTTTTCATTCCTTATCTCTGAAATGTTTTTGTAGTTAGTAACTGGGAGAAAAGGGTGATGAGCATAATTCAAAACACTATAACTTACGGATTTTGACTTACCAAAAAACCTTTCTACTCCATCATTACTATCTTCATGTTCAGCAAGATTTAAGTTTCTGGAGACTAAAAGATCCTGGAAGGAAAATAAATACTTTTAAAGATAATCATATGTCAGTAATAAAACCCCCTAGAGTAGTGTCTTAAAGTCATTTCCAAATTGGTACATGCTTTTGGCTGCTGTGGCAGCAGGAACATGCTTTTGAAGTGTCATTGGATGGTAGCGGCATGCTAACAGTAGCTAAGAAGGCAAATAGGTAGATTTGAGGTTAGAAGGTTAGAAAGAATTTATGGTTGCCCCAGAAAAAAATGTGCTGGCAGTTTCTGCAAACCAGAAGCAATGTATGCTGACAGCTTCATTCTAGAGACTTAAGGCTTGCATCTGAGTCTTCAGAGAAAGCAATATGTAGTTGTCTAAAATTAAAGAAAAGCTTTGTTCTGGAACTGACTTACACTGAGAGCAATCAGAAGAATGTAACTGGTTTCAGAAAACCAGCCTTTGTCTTGTCTGCATGAAGAGAGTTTAAGGCCGTCTTCTGTGGGTTTTAGAATGTGGTTTTGAATTTGTTACTTTCCTTTATAGTCTGGGAAGTCCTTTTGTGAAGACATGTTTTCCTGTGCAAGGATAATTTTTTCCGTTTTTACTCTGACTCTACTCCTCCACTCCCTCCTGCCCTGTGGCATCTGTCCTTTATAAAGGCTTCTCTGGTTCCTCCATTGTTGCAGAGTCTTTTGCCTCCAGTGTGACTTCAGCTTTGCTGTTTGTCCCTTATTTTGTCACAATTTAGCCTAAGGGAAAAAAACAACATTATTTAACCTAAGGAAAAAAAAAAAACATTATTAATACAAGGACCCTTAGAACTTGCTCTTCTGACTTGTTTGTATTTCCTTTTTTTGCTATAAACTGTTTGAGACAGGAACTGTTCTTAAGCCAGTTCTGTTTTTAGAAGAATAGCTATCAATAAAAAAGCTATATATATACAAACACTCAGAAGAACTTCTGTATTTTTATATAAAAGTATAAACAATAAATATATATGTAATATATATATGGGATAGTATGTATGATACATAAGGTATACTATATGTAGTATATAACAATATATTAATCATATAACATATAATATATAAAATATATCATTGTGTATATATGATATATAAACTGTTGTATGTGTGTGTGTATACATACAAGGTTATGTGAGCAAAAGGGCTTCTTTAGTTCGTGGGCTGCTTGTTGTGTTGCCGGCATAGCTGCTGGTACAAGCACTATTCATGCTTCAATGGGTCCACACTTGGTACAAGCTTCTAAGTTTTAGGTTGACTTACAGTGCCTAAAAGCATGGAGGAGGGAAGAAAACCCTTCTTTTCTGTTGGCAAAAGCCCTTATGTGCATGCAGATACACCAGTGGAGTGCTAATGCACCTTGGGGAGAAGATGTCGCTGAACTGGAAGAATTCCATCTGCTGGCAATGTCCTGTGTCCTCACTGCAGGGCTCTGCCGGTGTGGGATAATCCGCAGAGGCTCCACAGCGTAGCTAGGCTGCTAGTGCAGATCTACTCTTGTGAAAGCACCAGTCATGCAGGCAGTACTATATAATTATTCCCTCTATGTCAATGGGATGTTAAAAATCTTGCCATTTAACCATTATCACTAAACTTTTGTTAAATAGTTAATTGCTGATCACTTTAGCGGAAAAACAGCTGATGTGCTTATTCACTGGGTGTGGTGACAAATCATTTGGGTGGGGTCACCCGCATCTGTCATTACTGTTTATAAGAGTGATCTTTTTGAAGAGCCCTGAAGTGAAATAGCTCTTTATCTTTCTAATTCTGGTGCCTGGGCTTGCCCTCCAAAATGCCAGAAGGAAGAGCAGAGAAACCTCGCTGTTTAAAGTGAGACAGAAATGCACAGCAGAGATTAGAGCTGCTGCTCAGCATAGTCCTAAGAAAAAGATAGGGTGCTGCTTTCTCCCTTGCAGTCTATATGTCTGCGATCTATAATGGTGATATGGGAACTAACCAGTGGCTAATAAGCTAAATTATTTTTATATTTGCTATTTGCATTATATTGGGGAGCACTGAAGACCCGTTTCTCAGTTCTATAGGTGTAAAGCTAACCACAGTATTAAAATTTAAAAATGGGATATTGTGATTCAACAAAAGTACTGTGTGTGTACTTGTAGGTAGGCTGGTACTGGCTATGTAATTCAAATTGATAGCAACCCAAGCCTTTCTCGTGTTGAGAGACTTCATTTTCCTCGTTTAAAAAAATTCCTCATGAAGTATAGAACATCTTCTAAAAGACAAGCTAAAGAATATATTTAGTATTTATGTCTTATATAAGGATTTTAAGGAGCTCTCAAAAAAATTTCCTGTTGTAGTAATGAAAAATCGCATTTAGAGTTTTGCTGGGTAGATGCAGGCTTCGGTGTAACTGCTTTGACCCTTGTTGGCTGTCTCAGTTGTCTTCTGTGGGCTCTTTGGAGGTGACCCCCACACACCAGTAGTTTGCTGGCCCCGCATTAGAATCTGTGTTCTCTTCCTGTGTTGTAATTTTTCTGTGGAATCATTTTTCTCTTGAACTACACCACCAATCAATAAATATGTATTTTTGTTTCAGGGAAGTTAGTGTGGCAGCTTCATGACTGCAACTAGTTTTTATTTTCTTTCTTTACATAGAGGAGAATTTTTGGCCTTATAGAGCAAATAAATGGGGAATTATGCTTGTAAGTGTTTATGCTAACTTTCCTTATTTTAGCAAGTTTAAAGAATGTCATTTAATCTCTAATGCAAGGAGAAAAAGAAAAAAAGACTCTAGAGCTGGCCAGTTTAGTATTCTGTGGCACAATTGTGCGGCATAAATGTGTAGAAGAAATACATTTTACAGTGAAACAGGTATGCATCCGTGTAAAAGTGTAATGAGAGCACCAGAACATGAGCTAGTCTTTTTAATCTTCACGAGCCAGTTGAAATCAGCATTGCTTTTCCTAGAGTTTTCTGAAGAACAAAGAGGAGACAAGACTTGATTCCTAAAGGAGGATCCCATATCAGAGGACTGAAAGTGAATTCTGAAAAGGAGGGAAGTAACACAGGGAGGAAGGAATCAAGTGACCAAGTAGAAAAGGAGTTAAGAAAGGAAAACAGATAAGAGGCTCTGATTGAGAACCATAAACTTCATGTTGTTTTGCAGTAGCTTCATGGAGTACTTTGGACATGCTGAGGGTCTTGTATCTGATTTTTTTTTAATAGTTAAGGTGGCAGAAGAGCTTAGTTCGTTAGTGTTTTTATAATTGCTGCATCAGCGGAGGAGTGAAATACAACTTCTCAGCCTCATTTCAGTTACCTTAGAGATGAAGTTAATTTGTGAGAAAAGGACTGCTTGGGGAGTATGTGCGTGGGGGAAGCTGCCTTTATCCCCGTATAGCATCAGTTTTCTAGTTTATGTGAGGCAATTTATGCAACCCCTTACTGCTTCAAAAAGTTGATATGCAATTGAGAATTATTAGTGTGGTTTGTGTTGTTTGAACAAGTGGAAACGGGCACTGTTAAAAACTTCGAAGAGCCTTCTGTTCAGAAATTTTACATTAATTTAAAGCAGATTTCCATATAGAAAATAATAACAAAGAACACATTTAAGAGGACTTTTTCATCTTCTTTCTGACTTTGCTTTCTGACATCAATTCTGTACACAGTAAAATGTTTGACTTTTCTTTTTTTCTTTTTTTTTGTGGGCATGGAAAATAAATGGTAAGACCCAAAGACGTTATCCTATGCATCTTCTGTAATAAAGCATGAAAAAGGAACAGGATTTTTCCCCTGAGACAGTTGGGTCTTTAAATAATCATGCCACTGCCACACAAATCTTATATGTATGAAATATATGGCTTTGGGTAGCTTTTGCCAATACTGTCCTTCTGTGGACTTAAATCTCTGTAGTACAATGACATTTCACGTGGTTTATGGATGGAAGACGCTTGCTGAAGACACTGTTTCTTTGTTCTGATGGGACATTTTCTTCACAGCATCCAAGGCACTGTGACTTGTTCATATAATGGATAGTTTCAAGTAACTTCTACAAAACTACAAAGGCTCCATTCTCTGCTCACTAGCTAGAGATGCAGTGGTGGACACTTTCAAGCTTATTTACTGTGGTATAGTGTAGCTTCCTATTTGTCAGAATAAAATCTGAGCATTTAGAAGAAGGGGAAGTAAGGAAACTAAAGGAATTAGGTAGAAAATTAAGCAATGAAAGTAGTAGCTGACTCTCATTTTTCTGAAACATGTTTAAACAGGGAGAAAACAGTAAGCAATAAGAATTGCAGAATCACAGAATGCCTGAGGTTAGAAGGGACCCCTGGAGGTCATCTGGTCCACCCCCCCTGCTCAGACAGGACCACCTAGAGCCAGTTGTGCAGGACCATGTCCGTACAGCTTTTGAGTATCTCCAAGGATGGAGACTCTACAACCTCCCTGGGAAACCTGTGCCAGTGCTCAGTCACCATCATAGTAAAAAAAGTGTTTTCTCATGTTCAGGAGGAACCTCCCTGTTTCAGTTTGTGCCCTTTGCCTCTTGCCCTGACATTGGGCCATCCAACGATGGGCCACAAAGAGGATTAAGGGACTGGAGCATCTTGCATATGAGGACAGGCTGAGAGAGCTGGGACTGTTTAGCCTTCTCTAGGGCCATTGTTGGAGGCTGTCCAGTAAGTCCATGTCTCTCTTGTACTGGGAAGCTCAGAACTGGACATAGTATTCCAGGTGTGGCCTCAACAGTGATGAGTAGAGGGGAGGGATTGCCTCCCTCAACCTGCTGGCAATAATTTGTTTAATGCAGCCCAGGATGCCATTCACCTGCTTTGCCACAAGGGCACGTTGCTGACTTAAGTTCAACTTGGTGTCTGCCAGGACTCCCAGGTCCTTTTCTGCAAAGCGGCTTTCCAGCTGGATGGTCCCCAGCATATATTGATGCATGGGATTGTTCCTCCCAGTGCAGGACTTTGCACTTCCCCTTGTTGAACTTCACGAGATTCCTGTCAGCCCATTTTTCCAGCCTGTTGAGGTCTCTGTAAATGGTGACACAGCCATCTGGTGTATCAGCCACTCCTCCCAGTTTTATGTCATCAGCAAAAGAAAGCAAACTCATAACTTAGTTTTGCAGATTGCTGCTGTGGTACTGAAAGTGAGGGTTCAAATAGGTCAGAAGGAAGTGTCTTGCGGGGACTGCTAACACACTTTGTGCTTAGTCTGATGGTGATATTGTCAAGGAAGAAGAAACATCCAAAAGCAGTGAAGAGGAAACACAGCTTCTGCTGCTGAAGCAAAGTTAGAAAATGGAATAGTAAGCAATCTATATTGGGTAGCTCATATATCAGTCTGCCTACCTATTACAGAATCATAGAATGGTTTGGACTGGAAGAGACCTTCAAAGATCAAGTCCAAGCCTCCTGCCATGGGCAGGGACATCTTTTACTGGATCAGGTTGTGCAAAGCCCTATCCAACCTGACCTTGAACACTTCCAGGGATGGGGCATCCACAACTTCTGTGGGCAACCTATTCCAGTGTCTCACTACCCACATTGTAAAAGATTTCTTCCTTATGTCCAATCTAAACCTACCCTCTTTCAGTTTACAGCCATTGCCCCATGACCTGTCACTACACAGGCCCTGGTAAAAAGTCTCAGTCCATCTTTCTTATAGGCCTACTTTATATTGAAAGGCTGCAATAAGGTGTCCTGGAGCCTTCTCTTTTCCAGGCTGAACAACCCCAACTCTCTCAGCCTTTATTCATAGGAGAGATGTTCCAGCCCTCTAATCATTTTTTTTGGCCCTCCTCTGGACCTGCTCCAACAGGTCCATGTCTTTCTTGCAGTGTACACCCCAGAACTGGATGCAGCATTCCAGGTGGGGTCTCATGAGAGTGGAGTAGAGGGGCAGAATCACCTCCCTCAACCTGCTGGCCACGCTTCTTTTGATGCAGCCCAGGATACAGTTGGCCTTCTGGGTTGCAAGTGTACATTGCTGGTGCATGTCCAATTTTTTTATCCACCAGTATCCCCAAGTCCTTGTTGGCAGGGCTGCTCTCAATCCATTTATCCTCCAGTCTGTACTGATAGTGGGGATTGCTCCGACCCAGGTGCAAGACCTTGCACTTGGCCTTGTTAAACCTCATGAGGTTTGCATGGGCCCACTTCTCAGGCCTGTCCAAGTCCATCTGGATGGCATCCCTTCCCTCAAATGAATCAACTGCATCACTCAGCTTTCCGTCAAAAACTCTGCAAACTTGCTGAGGGTGCGCTGAGTCCCATTAGCTATGTCATTGATGAAGATATTGAATAGTGTTGGTCCCATTATGGACCTTTGAGGGACGCCACTAGTTACTGGTTTCCACAGGGACGTTGAGCTGTTGACTCTTTGGATTGAGTCTCATTGACTTTTTGGATGTGGTCATCCAGCCAGTTCCTCATCCATCTAGCAATGCATCCATCAACCCCCTATCTCTCCAATTGAGTGGCAAGAATGTTGTGAGGGACTATATCAAAGGCCTTCCAGAAGATGATATCTAGGTAGATGATATCTGTAGCTCTTCCCTTGTCTACTGATGCAGTCACTCCATTGTAGAAGAATGTGGATATATTCTTAAGAGAGGTTGTGTCCTACAATATGTTCTTCCCAGTAGCTGAAATACTCTTTGGAAAGTACCTAGAGAAACTTAAACGCAAGTATTAATTAATGGCTTAGACTGTCTAATGAGTTTAGATTTGACTGTTGGTAGCGTGGGTGGTGTGTGCAGGGTTTTGGTTTTTTTTAGAATGAGGGAGAAGACTCTATCTGACAGGAGCGTAATCTTGAGTTGTTTCCTTTTTTGGAAGGTTACATTTGCAGTCTTGGTTTTAAGGATATTTCTAAATAGTGAGGGACAAGTTTATCGCTTGGTCAGCTAGCTGTATGCGCTCAGACAGTGACCCTCATATGTTCATTGGCCATAGACTTTTGATACAGGCTCTCATTTCCTTCTGCTACTTAAGCAAGCAAATAAAAAACCTGAAGATATCCCTTTGGGAAGGGAGAGAATATGGCAGTGAAATTGAACACAGTAATACGTGTTTTTCTCTCATGTCTTTCTGCCTGCTTGAGTTCAACAAAATCACATTTCTTCAGTTTTACAGAAGTTGACATGAAATAGTGCCCTTTACATTTTAGGTCTCTAAATGACTTTTGTGCTTGCCAGATATTTTCTCAGAACACCTCTGTGGAGCTTGGGAGAATCTGTTGATAGTATTACTGGTGCTAGTGCTGATAAGGTTTTTGAAAACTTTTTCTGCTCTCAGGTGTTTATTTAGAAGGGCACAAGAGAAGACAGCTATTGTAGTTTTGGACCAGGTATAATCCTTTTTCCACTGTTTATGTATAATCACATCTGAATTTTTAATTCAGTGCTTTTCCACAGATACTGAATAGTATATCACACATCTGTTCAAGAACAGAAGAATGCTCTTAACTGTTTAACACTAGGAATTCAAAACAAGATTTTTAAGTAAGCCATAGGTGTTTGTGACCTCAACAGAACTACTTTAAGGTGGGAAGTGGGATTGTAGGAGCTTATGCTCTGTCTTGGTAAGCAAGGAGCCTAAAGGAGATGTGTCGTTGTTTATGTACAGGAAATCTGTTTCACAAAGACTTACTAACTCTGTCTCTGGAAGTCTCTGGCAGAGACTGAAAATTAATTCCAAAATTTAAGTCCTAGTTAAAGAGCTCTTTACAGCTGGAACTTGCCTAGGATGTTGGGGGTGAAAAACTGTACTGCTGTTAAAATTGTTAGGAGGTGCTTGCTCAGAGAAGCAAGTGCGGTGTTTTTCATATGTTGATTTTTGCACCTTTGAGGTCTGGTAGAGGGATACTGGGAAAAAAATTAGAGGCAATAAAACCTACATCTAGACAGTACAGTAAGCTGAATTTGCCATTCCTTTTCTCCTTTCGCAAATATGAAGAACTTCTAGTTCTGCAATAAAATGGTGGGTGAACTACTGATGCTTTAAAAATCACTGCTATGGCTAATTACCTCAGTGCAGTCACTTACGTATGCATCATTGCTCTCTTCTCTACCTTCCCACTTCCCTCTGAAAGTGGACACAGCCCTCGCTCTGCAAGTAATGATAATAATTGGTAGTAAGACAGACCTGTTACTCATCCTTTTTAGAGCACATTTCTTATGGCAGGTGTCTAGTTTTTAATTAACTGCTAATGAACATGCCTAGTAGACCATGATACTGCTGCCAACTTACTCCAGTTTATATCTCACTGCTTCTAAGCTCTTAAAAGGTGACAGAGCAGGCATTAGTGTTTTTGAAGTGATGGGAAAGTGATTATATGCATAACATAATTGTTTCTAGGATCTACTATGGCAAATGTCTAGTTACTAAATACATCTGGTGAGTGCTGCTGTTATCCATCTTCCTGGTCTTTAGTTTCTTCCTTTGCGTGTAGCATATATTCCCTTTTCCCTTTCAAGAAAGAGAATACAATATACTTTTAACAATTCAAGTTTTTTAAATAAAAAGAGCATGAACTTCTGGAAAGAATCATCTTTATCTATGTGTTAGGGAGAACTTTAAACCTGTTACTACTAGGTAATATAAAAACAATAAATCAATATACTTCAGTCTTAAACAGCAGTGAGCCTCAGATAAACATTAAATCACAATATACCTTTGTTGGTTAAAAGACCATGATCAGGTTTTTAGTCTTAAGCCTGTTTAACGTAGTTGGATATTTAAGCATGTCTGGGTACCTTTGCTACCCTCAGTAACCATTTTGCAAAGCTGCTAAGATGTTAAGCGGAGTGATGCGTTTCCACTTACAGCTCTCATATTCCATTCTACGCCTTACATTGAGTGTTGCTCCCCACCGTTCGTATGCAGTCCCATCAGGGAAACAGGACATAGCCCTTCTCGTCACATGCTTTCAGCTTCAGAACCTGTTAGAGGGGATTAATCTGTTCCTCATTTCTGGGACCTTTGAAATACCCTGTGTGTAGGCTACAAAGCAGAGCCAGGGAAATTGTAGGTAACATGTCCCTAACAGTTTGATTTGTAAAGACGTTAAGCTATGCTTCCTGAAATCATGCAGGTTAACTTGTCTGCTAATTAAACCAAGCAAGAGAGGCATGAATAAAGGGAATCTTCACAGGCTTCCTGAAGGGATAGGGACAAGAATGGAAACAATTTAACTTCATTTCCCTGTTTTGACCTTCCCATGCCCACACTGCAAAAGAAGCTAATTTGAGCTCACTGTTGGAGAAGGGAGGAGGTTTTTCTCCCTGAAACCAATTTGAAAGGGATAAATCACTTTTTGTTCTTAGCCAATTGCATACCACAACTAGGTAATCCAGTGTGATAGTGCAGCTGGGGACAAGTAAGACCAGTGCCATGAATGCAGTACAGTACTGCTGATGCATGTTGTCTCATGGCTAGAGTTCAGGTGACTGACCTGGCTTAAATGGTCAACGAGAAGGGGAACAACTAAGATACCATCTCTCTGAGAGAGCCTGCCAAAACATCAGGTTATCTCCTGGTTTGAGGAAACATGCTGGAAACTACTAAAGTCTTAATAAAGTCTGTGAGAAGAGAAATGTTCTCTTGTTCTTTGGAGGCTGGATCAAAAAACAAAACAAAACAAACAAAAACCCCCAAAAAACCCTGCAGTTCTGTCAGACTTTACAGTGCTCTTTACTGATACTTCTTCAGTTAAATAAAGTTTCACTAGCAATAGCTGCTTGATTTTGTAAAAGATGGTCTACTGCTTTAACTACTTCAAATAAAAATAATTCTTAATACTTCCTTCAAAATGTTACTTCTTGGGTTGTTGTAAACACATTAAAATAGAAGAATAAGAGCTACCTCTCTCTTACCTTGCTTTTTAAACATACTGAAGAGTTGGCAAGGATAGTGATCAGATGTACGTATTAAAGTGAAGAATAGCAAGGCTTTTTATGCAGCACGCGAAAAGAAATTCCTGATACATGGTGTGAGAAAGATTTGGCAAACTTGCAGCTTTATAGAATTGACTAAAGGGATTATGCTAGATTTTAAGATTGTATGTGTCTTGTATATCAAAAATAAATGATAGCTGCATTACAGTTGGGACAGCAGAAAAGTGAAAGATTAGCAGGTCCAGTCCAGAGTTCTTCAGTGTCATTCACTTGTGTCTACATAAATTTATTAACAGCTCAAGGCATGTCTTGGAGTGGGGTTATGAGAAATAAAAGTGTAGGGGTGCAGTAGTTATCTAAATAGTAATAAATCAAGTCATTCATATGCCAGTAGATGTTACGACAATTTGTCTTGAAGAGTCTTGGGACCTATGAAAGCAGATAAAATATTTTTGGATTATTTTGAGTTTAGTTATTTTGGAGTAACTTGTGAAATGTTGTGAGCTTTAGTCTAGGTATGATATCAGTAGCTGTCAGCAGTACTGTAACAATTTTGCCTGCTCTTACAGGACCACTAGCATTCACCAGGTCAAACTCTCATGTCTAGCTGAGCTCATCCTGTTCAGACATTTGCTTATCTGTCTTCTCTTTGCTCCCATGAATTGGGTGGTACTCTAGCTTTTTTCATGGTATGGAAAACATTCATGCTTCATGTTTCAGCAGAGGGATGGTGGAACGTGGCCAAGGTGGAGAGGTTTGTTCTGTCTTCTGTTCATATGCTCAGACACAAGGAAGCAGAAAAGAGGCAGAAAATCTGTTTACCTGTAGCAGACTAAAGGGGAGCTATGACTAAGCTAAAGATGGTTTTGAAGCTTATTTTTCTAAATAAATCTGTACTGAGCATTTCAGACAACTTAAATGGTTAGCTGAACTTGGAAAATATTAATAAAACTGTAAGAGCTTTAACTAGAAAATATCTTAATATTTAGGGAAATCATTCCATTGTAAGGACTCTATTTCTAAAATTGCTTACAGGTTATTTTGCCAGATTGGTTACAGGGTTGTATGTCCACTCATTATGATACTGATCTGGCAAGCTGCTTTTGAAACAGCTGGAGGTATTTTAATTCATTAATACCATATTTGTTGTTGGGAATTCCATGACCTTATTGATGCTATCTGGACTACCTGGATCTTAAGCTCAAAGTTGGTTCCTAAACACAGTGTTGTTCATTAATAATTTTTTTTTCCCCCAAAGTTTGCCTAGAATAAAATGTAAATTTAACTACACTAAATATGAAATTAGGCAGTGTCTTTTAGGTTTTTTAATATTCAAAATAGAAACCTACTTACTGTTTCCAAACTGGGGGAAGAGACGGGGGTGAGTTTAAATCAGTCTTGCCAGTGAAATTAGTTTTTTTCCCAGAGCAGTGATACTCCTCTCTATAGAAAGGGAAAGGTATTCGGGCCTTCTGCTGCTGCTGTTTGTTTGTCACCGGTAACGCTGTGGCAGGCAGTAGTTGCCGAAAACAACCTACAGGAGTTGAACCTATTCCTTGGGCTGCAGAACAAGTATCCAGCTATCCTTTTTTGGCTTATGAGCATAAGCAGACCTGTCCACAGACAGCATGATATAATACAGTATGTATACTGTGGTGGGACAAAGAGGAGAGGCTAGATTTAAAACAAACAAACAAATGAAAAAATCCACTGTTGATTCTTAGTAATTAACCAAACTTCTCCCTTCTCCTTCCCAAACTATGTGCTATGCGTTGTTCTTCTGGGGATGATGATACTGCTGGGAACAGCAGCAGCAGTTGCAGGCTCAACATCTCTCCCATGGCCATGGACCTCCAGTGCCTCTAACACCGCATCCGTCAGGACTTCAGCCTCCAGGAATCCCTCCACTCGGAAGCAGTGCTGGCCTTCTTGCCCTTTCTAGTGCTTTGGGTGGGCAGTCTCACTTGGCAATAAAAGATGACAAGAAGCATCACGATGCAGAACACCATAGAGGTGAGAGGCATGGCAGGCCTGATTAGGACATTGTCAAATTTGCGCATTGCTGCAAATTATGGGCATCTCTAAAGAATTCAAGTTATATAGAATGAGGAAAAAACTGTTGGCAAACTTAAAAATGTCTGCATATATACCACTGAAGCAAAATTCAGCTTGGAAGTTTTCAGTATTTTAAAAGGGGATCGCTAGGTGTCACCTGCTCTATAGTTTGCAGGGCATTTTGACATCCTGGTAAATGCTTAGTTGTAACGCCAGTGGCCTGTACCATATTGTGGAAAACTGTTAAACTGCATAATGGTAATTTTTTCAAAGAAAATAATGTTGTTAAATGGGTGGGTGGGAAGGTAGGGGGGACGAGAAGTGAATGTGTTCAAACAAAAGATTTAGATAATTGCATCTGTTATTTTAGTTTCATTGGCTTAAATTCTAGTACGCAATTAAATATTGGGCGAAATTGCACTTGACTAATTTTTGAAAAGAAAATAATTTATTCTGTCATGAAATAAAACTAGGCTTTGTGTATGGTTAAACTGTAAATCATGTTTACAAAATACTGTAATTTTCAGGAAATCACTGTATTAGGAATGTGCAATGACTTATATTAATAAAAGCCATTTTAAAACTGTTCGTGGCTTGTGTTCTAATTTTTTTCCCCCCTTTTTTATTTCTGTTCTTGCCTCTGTGTCTGAACGGGCATGTCTGTGCATTTCTTGGTTACTGCGGGAGCAGACAGAGAGCCGGGCACAGTAAGTACCAATTTTTTTTAATGTTTCCACTTCTACATAATGTAATAATCAGACGTTGAACTGTTTGTCTGTTTTGTCTTCCTTTTAGTCAATTTCATGAAACTAGGCATATCTGTTTTGTGTTAAGATATCTCTTGGTTTATGCAGAACACCAAGTCATTTGTTTGGAGGACTGTATGAATCAGGTTTGCTTCTGAGCAGAATGATTTTGGGGAAGCTTGAACTTTAGTTGTTTATTGGGGGGGGTGGGGAGGGAAGCTGCAAATCAAACAGAACGTTGACTGCAACTTAAAGTATAACATTATTAGTCAGAGTGAAGATTTTTCCTGTAGGATTTTCAGGAATTAGAGTTGCAGAACAGGTGAGAAATTTAAAATTCATGTTTCATGACGGTGTTTGTCTCTAGGAGTTTCTTCAACTGAATCTGTTTAAGCCATACTAATGTCTTTACTGCTTAATTTGTGCTTCAGGCATAACTTCCATAGCAATACATTTTTTCCCTGCAGACGTACGCTGTAATAGAATTGGTCTAAGACAATCTTATCCGAAAACCAGCCAAAGAACTGCTTTGTTACAGCTTTTTATACTGTTGTGTTTTGAGTGATATTGCTATATTCATCAGTTGGAGATGGGCATGTGCAACTTTCATGTAATTTCAAGTAACAAAGCTAATTCTGCTTGTTGATGTCATAGGTGAATTTGGGCTCTATTTTGTTTCTTTTTCTCAATTAGAAAAGACAAGAACGAGGAAAAGTTATTGACAGATATCTTTACAATACTAAACTTCTGATTTTTATTGCTGCCTTTTTTTTTATACTAGGGCTTGACAATTATTTACTGGAAACTATCTGCATATCTTTTGCTGCAATCTTTTTTGGTTTTAGATTACTAAGCAAGAAGCATTCATTTCAGGTTGCTTAATGTCAGTGTAACTGTGGAAATAATTTTAAGCTGGGTTTTCCTAAAGCCTCAGAATTATTAAGGACATATTTCTTTGAGTGGGACATATTTGAGTGATGTTAGTCAACTGCAGGGGCAGAGTTCTCAAAAACTTAGGAGCTAAGGAAGGAGGTTTGCAGTGTGTGACTGTGTCTGTGTGCACACACACGTGCACATGTGGGAATGATGGCTTTGTGTTTTGCTTTGGTTGTTATGTTTCCTGTCCTTGCTCTCTACCCATTCTCCCTTGCCCTGTCCATCATGTACTTTGCTAAAGGGTTTTTGAGTTTAAAATCAGATGCTTCTCTGTTGTGGGACATTTGCAATATCACTTGCTTAGTTTACTGTATATGTCAGTTTTATTTAATTAAAGTACATAAAATTGTCGCTGCAGTTACTTCTGTCCATATATGTAACTCATGATTGCTTGATTATTATCTGTAGTAGGCTTTTTTATGCTGGTTTCCCACTAAGTAACCGTTAAACAATCTGAGGCTTTACTTCATAAAGGAGCTTTGCTGTATGGACATACTGAGTTCAGGTTACTACACTATGGTGGCCATAGTTTCTTTTTGGTCCCAGAGGAGAATAATACTTCATAATTAAATTAGTGAACTTAAACTTGAACTTAAAATTGTTTAAATACAGTGTTGGATTAGAATGTTGGCTTAACAGTAAATGGTATCTTCAATGAAAGAATCATAATTCAAGTGATAGTCAAATTCAAATCTGTGGCTAAAATGATCAGCTGGGAATGATTTTCTCTTTGAACTTCTCTAATTCTCTTGTATTTTTTAATGGATTTCTTTTTAATTTAAAATATATTTTTAAGGATAATATAAAATTGGTCACAAGTACACAAGGCATGCCAGCAGGTCTGTTTAATTATTACATGTGGTTCCAACTGAGCAGTAGGCTCTTGTTTTGCAAATTACTTTGTAACATCTAGGTCACCAAGATAAGATCAATTTGATTTTTAAAGTAACATTTTAAATGTAATGGTGCTGCCAGAAATCCTGACAAAGGCTTTCATCATCCAAGACACCAAAACCTATGCTGTCTGTTAGTTACCTAAATTAACCATGATATTTGGTATTACTGTGCAGTTCTACAGTATGATTTCCATCAGGTATGTCTAGTGTGACCTTCCAGTATCATCAGTAGAAGCTGACAGCTTTAAACGTGCAAGGTTGAAAGATTACAATTTAGCGCTTGCCTATTTGGTTTTAAATTGAGTTTTTTTGACATAACTTTGAGTTAAAGCATACTGTGGCATATTATTTGAGCATATTATTTTTAAATGAGGTCTGGTTTTATTTTTTTAAAGTCTTCTTAGGCAAATAAGCAGTCACAAGCTTTTATGTATTGTATGTTTAGAAATACTTCATAATGCAGTGAGATTCATGTATTTATAAAGGAATATAAAGATGTAGTGATTTAATTATTCTTGATTGTGATCGGTGTCCATTTTATCTACTTTTGCTGCATCTAAATGGCAAGGGCTACATTTTTCTTTTGTATATTACTTGAAGTTTCAGGAAGTAAAATGAAAGGAAGTTCTTTGTAAATGCGTGTTTGTGAAATATATAACATTTAAGTTAGTGATAATAGTATACTTCATACATGAGCTGCTAAAATTACTTGGTCAAAATTAAATTATAGGACTACATGGATAACGGCAGGTGGGTTTTGGCTGATGTAGCTCTAACCGTCCAAAACTGGGTCATGTTATTATGGGAATGCAGGCATCAGGTAATGAAGCCAGGCAAAGTAAGCAAGTTTTGCAACTGAAACTTAATAAAGTTTTGGGAGACATCAATGCAAAAGAACTTTGATGTCCACATTTTTTTTCTCTAGGGAACATACTGGCAACATTTTTCAAACTCGTCTTAGGTGTTCATTTATTACTCATCTTCCCACTGTTCTAGTATCCTGTTTGGACAGCATAAAAATGCAAATGTTCTGAAACGCTCTATTGTATCAGTAATAATTTGTAGACAGTGAAACCTGATTTCATTATTTGCTTGGGATTTACACTAAGGTTGGTGTTTATCTTCTGTCCTCATGAAAAACATTGGCTTGTTTTCTAAGACTTAGGAAGAATTCATAAATTTTCCAAGAAATTTTTCTTGCCTTCATTGTTAAGCATAAATGTTGCTATTGTTTTGTAAAGCAAATGCTCTTCTCTTACAGCAGAAAAATATTCTGTGTCCTTAGCTCTCTGTCCTATTCTTCCCCTCCCAGTCTTAGAGGAAGTGGGCATGCACAATTGAATGCTACTTTTTGGTTCATATTATATGCAGACTGTTTTTGTTTTGTGTTTCAATTCTTTTAAATGGGGGGGAATCATAAAAGGAGTTACACGAAAATGTAGGGTACTCTTCAGTGTAGCACATGTATGCTTCTTGGCCTTTGTGAAGAAAGTATTATTTTCCATTATATAGCTTGTAATCAAAAAACTTGAATTTCTTTAATCAGTTTTATCTTTTATTTTTATTGGCTTTTTCAAAAATAAGTCAAATCTTACGGTCTTTATGGATGCAAACCACATTTTTTTTGGAGTTGCTCACACAGAAGAGCTGTGGGATTCTACATTGCAGTTTAGTTTGTAGCTGATATAAAGCAGCATGAGGCTGATGACGAGGGACAAGACGATCGGGGTGGTCTGGTATAAATTTTTGTGGATACCCTGATTCTGACAAACATTAGCTAGAAAATACTGAAATCAACAGAAGCCGCCTTCTCTGTTAATGTCTCCCGATTATTGAATCAATGGGGAGAGTGATTCAAAACCATTTAGGCTTCTACATTTCCTTGTTCCTAATATGAACGTACTAGTCTAAATATAACTTAAAATGGTGGACGAAAAGAGGGCAAAGTCAGTAGCTTTCCATCACCAGTAATTTAAAACAAAACCTACTGACCTTATAAGTCAACTTTTGCATTGTTGATGTGTGTTTGCAAGAAGCATATTCAACAAATGGAAGTTCATAATTCTTAACTTGAATAACTTTGAGTGCAATCTTCTTGTGCCTTGCTGGGGGATGGTTAAGTGCTAGTCCCTCTTCCAATGTCCACAGTATTCCTATCAGAGAGTCCTGACAATGAGCGGTGGGACTGCTGAGCAACTGATGGTTTAGTTGTAGATGCTAGACTCTCTTGCCTACTCAGCAAGGGATTGCATTTGTTCCTGTCTACATATGGATATCTGTAGACAGCACTAGTGTGTGGTGCAGCAGCACAGGTCCAGTGTAGTGGTTAAATAAACACAGTGGCCCTGCTTGGTGATAGGGACAAGCACAAGTTGTCAGCTGTAATAACTGGCTGTAATGGCAGGTGGGTGCAGTTGGTTTGTATGTACAGTGAGTCAGTGAATGGCCAAGCACAGACCAAGTCTGTGTGTGTGTCTTTGGGGGAAAGAAGAGTGGGGAGGGATAAGGAGCCCAGCACTAGAGAAGATCTTAATTGGGACCAGGTGTAGTTGAACCATGAGCACAGATGTGATGTAAATACTGTCATTTAATTGCTGTAAAAATCAGGAGAAAGTTAATGTCAGTTCTGTATGTTCTAGTCAGTTGTCTGTGCTGTATTACAACTGGGGCTAAATGAGATACTGTGGGCTCTCAGCTTGTACCTCTGGCACACATACTTGTGGTTTGGCAGTAGTGCCTATGGGGAACGGCGTGGCAGTCAAAGAAGTGCATTTGAATAATGTGCGTTATATTCCTAATAGGGAACCTCCCTTCTCTCTGTGCATCATTACTAGGTTTTCGTTTCACATTTGCTGCTGGTGATTTCAGTGTTTAACTTTGGCTGGCAGCAAAGTTGCTTTAGGATCCCAGGTTGCCTCTTATACAGCCCTTATGCAGTCTGGTAACTCTGACAGCAAGCGGTGCTACGTTAGGCTTTTTAAATTCTTCTGGGAGTTACTTGAAGAAAAGGGATTCATGTGAATAAATTTTGAATTATCGGAAAAAAAAGAACATTTACATAAACTTTATTTTGACCATTTGTTCTGATCTGAGATTCATGATTTACAGATGTTGCACTGGTAATCCCTAATAAATTCCTAGTATGAAAGCAAGGACTATCCTCAATCATGTGTCTAGTCTGTGGAAATTAAGACAAAACGAAAACTGGTGTCATGCAGTTTCTCTTTAGGAAATCAACTATGCATGTGTATATCTTTTTGCCCTTTTTGTACAAACCGATTATTATTGAAGATCAATCCCAACTGAAAATTTCTGTAGCATTATTAAAAAAATTATATAAATATTATAGCTAAAATAAAAATGCTTGTCCTACTTTTGAAGATAAGACAAGATGTTAGTAGGCCTGATAGAAGAACTAAACAGATTATTTTTTTAAAGAGAAGATAAGGAGAAAACTATCATTGTGAAGCTGTTGCTGCTGTCTCCTAGGCGGCTCTATGCTTGATAGTGAACATATAGCAAATATAAACACTACCAGAGCTGAAATGAGGAAAGGTGGCTTTTAGTAAGCTGTCCTTGCTGTTCCCTGAACCTTAACATTATGTTGGTGAGAAATGTCAATAGCCCAAGGCTTATATGATCATCTCTTTCCCAGTTCTTATTTGTATTTTCATTTATTTTCTTTATTACTTTAGTGTTCTGGATCTACTCCATGCACTACTTAAAATAATGCATATTTTCATATTGTTGAATGAAATATTACACAATTGGTGGTTTGAATTATGGTAATAGGTTACAGTAGCAAGCTGTTTTTTCGTCAGAAGTTATACTTTACCTGATTTTGGTCACAAATGTTAGAACTTCCTTGTACTCCTCAGGGAAACAAAACAGTAACTTTTTAATCATTGAGTTTACTGCTAAATTTTGCCAGAGTAACAGCACGATCTTATTTGCAGCTGCCAGTATAGCTATTACGAAATAAGCTGCTCCACAACAGCTTCTAGTGCGGATGCTCTGATTCCAGAGAACAGTGCTTTAAATGACTGTGGTAAGTTAGAGAAAGGCAGTGGAGACGTTTTGCAGAATAGGCTTGTGAGGACTGTAGATTATTGTTACAGTTATATGTTTATATGATAAGTAAGCCCTCAGTCTTTTGAGGAAAAATCAAATCTAATGATCTTCGGCATTTAGGACACAGTGGGAGCTAGGTATACCTAGGAGTTCCTAGGTATGTTTCACAGTATTGAAATTCTACAAGACAAACTGTACAGAATATTGTCAGCATTGTCTAGGTAGACTTTACATTAAACCAGAAGAAAATATCAGCCGTTGTTGTTACACGTATTTGATGCCAATCCCTACACTTCTGTGTAGGAACTTCAAATAGCAGGGTTGCTAATTTTTCCCACTGCTGCACCTTTACCACCTTTCCTTTATTCATGCTTAATTTTGGCAATTTAAAATGAGAAACTGAATTTATTCACTTTACTACATTTGCCTTCATTGTTTTATTCTAAGCTCTTCAGTAATAAAATAGATTTTTTTAGTGATTTTTTGTTAAGGGAAGTATCTCTTAACTGAAAGACTTTCCTCCTTAAGAAAAGACATTTGCAGTACTCAAATCTGTGATCAAGTTTGAATTGACAGCTTGCTTCTTAAGATTTTTCTACTGCTACAGGCATGATGGATTCAATATTAAAAATTTGAAGATGGGTTTTAATGTTTTTCAAACTAGTGTATTCCTGAGTTTGTGTGCATCTGGGAGGAGATGGGTTAAATTCACACTGTATTTGTCAAGGCAATTAGTTCAGTGATCCAACAAGCCCACCTTTTAGCTGCAAAACATTGTGGTAAAGACATTATTTTGAGCTTCTTTATACTGAATTTCATTAGACCCTCCTATATGCTTTATGTAAGCCCCTTGGCATTTGTTTAGCTTGAATAGTCATGAATAAAAGAGCTTAGAGTTGGCTTTAAAGTGCAGCTTCTGAAGTAGGAAAAAAGAGGATTCAGATTGCCTTATGTACCCTGTTTTGTTCTCCTTCTCCTTGGGACTAAACATTAATGTCTGAGCAAAACTACCGTGGTGTCCTCAGGTTTCAAAGGGGAAGCCATTCAGTGCACAGTTCACTGGCTATTAGTATATGTTTATGTACATTAAGAATAAATATCTCCAGCTCTTGGGTAGATCTAAGTATTTCCTTTAAGGGCTTACACTTATGTTATAGTGTATATGTTGGTATTCCTCTTGTGAGAGATATGTGTGTGCGTGTAGATACGTATTTACTAATATATTTATGTGAGCATATATTTATTTATTTAAGTAAGCATGTACTTGGCTTTTAGGAACTAGACTTACCAGGTCTTTGTGAAAGGAGATTTTTTTCTCAAGTCATTCACTATTGTTCACAGCATTAACACATCACTGAACAAATTGCCCTCTTGCATATGCTAATCCTGCACTTAAAAGAACTCATTGTAACACGTTTTAATGCTTTAGCTGGAATGGAGATGGAGATGGGAATCGCAGGCATGTCAAATTGTCATGTGACTGAAAAATGTCTAAAATGCCTTTCTCTTTGGGTCAACAGTTTGTACTTAGCATAACTTAGCATGAATGAAAGCGGTCCATGTAGTTTGAGGAAAAGATTAGTCTTTGCTTTTGTCTTTTGTGTGTGGTGTTGGCCTCAGTTTTTCAGATCAAGTCTGATTAAACAACACTTTAGCCTTAATTTCACACTAGTAGTGAATGTTATGCTGGAAGTAAAAATATTTGATCTTTGTTTGCAATACATTTGTTGAAGGCATCCAATTGGAGTCTACCACAGCTAACAAATGATTACTGCATAACCTTATTTGGTAAATATTTCTTATTTTAAGAGTTAAAGGCAAGTCGCCATATATCTGTCCATGCCTGCAGGTGTAGACATACCAAAGCCTCGTCTATTTATGATGGTCTAGAAGTGAGCAATCGATCAGATTATATTTAGTATGTGTCTTTTATTATATGGGATCTGTATATTAAATAAATAAATAAATCATTGTTACCTGCTCATGAATAAGCAGCAAGCCTGCTCCTCCTAAACAATAAATTCAGTTGAATTAGTTAAATAGATGGTGACTGACAAGTGAACTAAACTTTGAGCAATGAAAAGCCAGGCTTCTTAGAATGCATGAAGCTGTACATGTTTGCCTGGAGGACTTTGAGTTGAATTAAATGGAATGAAAGACTATGGGGGTATCACATTTCTAAGGCATCTATCACATCCAATTTGAGTTTTTAAGCATATATGAAAGAATCTTGAAAGGAATTTTTGATTGACCTTGTTTTTTGTCTTTACAGAGTAATTCTCTGTTGGTCCCGGACAGTCTGCGAAGCACAGATAAACGCAGGAATGGCCCTGAATATACCAATGACATCAAAAAGAGAAAGGTGGATGATAAGGATTCCAGCCACTATGTAAGCAAATCTGTGTCAAAGAAATGATTAATTTATTTGCACATACTGCACTTTTATGAGGAGTAAAAGAGCTGTGAAGAACAAGGCAATGTGTTTCCTATGGCAGATGTAGTACATGAATATATGTGGCAAAGAGACCGTTATTCATGTTGTGGGAAGAATAGTGACTCAATAGTTCGGGCTATTGTCAAGCAATGCTCCTCAACAGGGAATAATGAGCCAGGAGTAGCTGTTTAGGATTCACAAGAGTTCTGGGACATTTCTCAGAGTTCCAGCAAGAGATCCTTTCTGGACTGCTCTAAAACCTGCAGGTTTGTTTAAAATGGAGGATTTTGTTGATTTGGGGGGGCGGGGTGTTTAGTACATTTTTCTGATACTAGATATTACCATGTTGGGTAATAATTACCATTGCAAATTGCATATGTTATGAGGCTGTACCAACTTACTGAAGTTTGCTTTTCGTTGATATGGCAGTTTCAGCAGAAAGCAAATTGAAATATAAAAAGTTCACAGTTTGTGTTCTGCATTTTTTACTAGCTTGCTTGTTGCTTGGTTTCGAAGAGACACTTCAGTACAACAGTGTGGCATATGTGAACAAGGTTCACATAGGCTTTCAACTTCAAGTCTAAATGCTCAGCCAAATCACAGGATGATACTTGAACAGGCTTTAGAGACTAGGCCTGGTGTGAGAGAGTACTGAAAAGCAGAACTTAAATCTAATAGAAGCTATTATTCTTTGAGATAGCAATAATATGGCAAATTGTCTGGTTTCTATGAATCCAATCACTAATTACTTCCTGGTTACTGAAACCCAAGAGAAAATCAGGTGCCACTTTATTTCCTCAGTATTTGGTAGGGTAATTTCTCTCCGTTTGGACCCAGAATATCTCTGAGCAGCTATTGGATATCCCTGGAGCTACTGACAGTAGATGAGGTTACTTTCCCCTTTCTGCACATTGTGGTGTTGTAGTACTGTTACAGTTTTGCAAGTTGTATTTCCACCACTTTCTAATCTTCTTGTGATTACAGAAGGGTTTGGCAAACCTCTCCATGTTATTCCTTCAACTGTGAGGGTTTGATATTCTATGGGCATTTTTCATTTTAAATATTTGAAGGTTAAGCATTCTTAAGCTAAGTTTGATTTTAAAAAAAAAAAAAAGGAAGAAAAAGCTTGGTTTTCTTGTATTTCTCCTGGAGAGAAATGGGAAGGGTATTATTGCACTGCAGAAGCTGTTTTAATCCACATTCTAATTGTGTGGTTCTGTTTGCTGTTCGCTCAACATGGATTTTACAGATAAAGGCAACATCAAAATAAAGAAATGAGCAAAACAAGGATACTTGAAAGTTCCAAGTTTATTCTAATCTGGAAGCAGATCTTTCTTTTTAAAGGTTCCCCAATTCTGCAAACACAGAGCTGCTGATTTTGAGCTCATTTTAGATGAGGCCCTTGTAGGGACAAGAAAGTACTGGTTTTGTCAGAAGGGAGATAAATGAGTTGTAGGAATTGTTGCTTTTGGAAATAAGATGCAAAATGCAATTTTTTTTTCTTTTTGACTTCTAACCAATTTTCATGTTAGGACCTGTATTGTTTCAGCCTGTGGGTTTGTTAGTGAGCAAAATCTTCTGATATTAATAGTACCTATAGGAGATGCCTTTGAAAGTCCCAGTAAATTTCTATTTCTCAAGATGACAAGGTCAGTGGAGTGCTTGGCAGCTATTTTTGCCCTCCTCAGGGGCAGTATTTCTGGTGAACAAGTGTCCCACCTACTGTGCTCCCACATGCTCAAATGTGTTCTAACCTATTCTTGCCTTCTGGGTGCTTCATACTTTTCAAGAGGTGGCAGATAACCGGGGCTGAAGCTTTCCTGTTCCTTCTCCTTTTGCACCCTTTGGTTGGACAGTTTCCTGAGTGGCAAACAGAGCCACCATTCTGTCTTCAGTGGCACTCTTGGGTCCCTGATAAGCTTGCGGTATTTGTTGGAGCAATATGCAGCTGCTAAAGCAGAAGGGAAGGCTGAAACTACCTGTTGGGGTTTTTTTTGTTTGTTTGTTTGTTTGTTTGTTTGTTTTAATTTATGGCCTGAAGTGAGTGGAAGGAACTGGTGTTTTACTGTCTGTCTGCCAGTGTTAAGTGTGATAGCCCAGACACTTTGAAAGCAAGAGATGGGGGACAGTTTAAGCAATCTTGTATGTCTGATTTGTTTGTCTAGAAACATTTTAACTAAAAGTATTATTATTGGAAATGTCAAACTTGCCCACACGAATATTTTAAGTTTTGTCATTCACTTAATTTTTTTGTTGTTGTTGTTTTTGAGTCAAGACTCATCATCTTGTTGAACCACCGTGGTGCACTGCGGAAATCACTAGACCACTGTGCATCATAGAATGTGTCTACTGAGGCATCCCAGCCCATTTTGGAGATAGGGACCAGGAGGCACTTGAGTAACAGCTATCATGAGGCACTAGGGCAGCTCAGGTGAACGCAGATTTATGTGAAACAGTCAAAATCCAGCTTGACAAGCCACAATAAAACATTTCCGTTTAGGAATGTCAAAGTATTTTGGTTTTGTTAGGCAGAAATGTTGAAATGCCTTGGCATTTCTGAAGCTTTTTCTTCCCCAGAACTTTCCGTTTCAAAACCTTCCTTTCTGGAAAAGGAGAAAAATTGTCCTATCATTTTGAGGAAGTTGATTCATCAAACAAATGCCAAAAAGCTCCAGTTTTCTGAGATCTGTTGGTCTTTAGGTATGCAGAAGCAGTAATTTCCGTAAGATTAACACGTAAGATTAGCATATGAACAGAATGAGTTTATCTTTTAGGAGTAGTGATAACACTGTTTATGATGGTAATAAGGAGGGGTTTTGAACCATCTTGCATTGATGGTGAGACCACCACCTTTCAACTAGTTCTACCTTATTTGGGTTTTATTATTGAAGCAGAAATAAGGTGTCATGTTCCTGTTTTCATTGTTTTCCCTATTGCTAATAAGTTAATGAAAGGCTGTTTGCTTTTTGTTTAGGAAAAACAAAAAATGTCTGAGTAGATGCATAGTCTTTCTCTCTGGGCTCTTCATGTACTAATTGAAATGAACACTATATTTATTTATTTTTAATAGGACAGTGATGGGGACAAGAGTGACGATAACTTGGTTGTAGATGTATCCAATGAGGTAACTTTTTTCATTTTTGTAGTCTTGACGTTTGCCCAAAGGTTAAAGGAAAAGTGCATTTAGATGTTAGAAGAAAAAGAATCCTCTGTATGGATATATCAAAATATTCACAACTTCTCCTTTTTGTTAGTACTGCAGTTACTATCTCTTCCTCTGAGCTTTATCCGGTTGCCCCCTCGGCTTTTCCTTCTGCTGCTTTGTCCAGGTCTGTTCCCTCCGCAGTTACGTTCTGATGCTTCACAGCTGCTCTGTAATGGAGGGGGTTGTGGTGAGATGCAGGTGGAGGGCTGAGGTTTTCAAACCACTGTCTTCAAATGAAAAAGGAAAACAATACCTAACCTTGTATCTAATAGTAGGAATATTATTAAAAGCTTTTTTGGTACCTTAAAAATTACTAGTATTTCAACATCCTACGCTAAAGACAGCATTTTCCAGAAATGTTTGTTTTTTAGAATGAAGTGAGCTGAAGCCAGAATGAAGTCAGTCAGTTCATAAAATTTGCCAGAGGTTGTAGCCACTTTTTTTCTCCAGGGCAGAGATTTGGCAGTGGCATCAAGGTGAAGGGATGGGCCTACCCTTTTCTTCATCTTTTATTTTATACAACAAAGAGATTCAGGAAACCTAAATATGGTAGCGAGGTTCTTCTGCTCTGTGAAAAGCACAGGGAGAGAAGCTGACAGAGAAGAAGTGTCTTCAGCAGCTCCAAGTGCCCAAATGATGTCAGCCAAGTAGAAAAATGGGTATCTAACAAGGGATTTCAGTAATCCTTTCAGAAGCCCTACTTACAATGAAACTGCTCAATAATCAGTCAGTAGATTTGTCAGTCCTCTTGTGAGGGCTGCTTCCTCCCTGCTGCTATTCTCATGAGCCAAAGGAGCATGGAGAACCTGCAGAGCTCTGATGGCCTTGTAGCTTGCTGGGCTGGCTATTTCAGGTTAGAGTAAATGCAGAGTGCGCTTCTGGAAGAGAGAAAGATAATCACCTGAGAGGTGATTTCAGTTTTTCCTGTAGATTTAAGTAGTGAGGCAATTGTAGATGGTATTTAGAAAGAAGTGACAGATATTATGGCATATAAAGCATGTGTCTTTATCTCTTCTTCTGAAGATAGAGATGAGCAAGGTTTGTGTGGCCTAAAAGAGATTATTGAAATGTTTGTTGTCGGTAGCAGTGCGTGGAGAACGTACATGGAAAAAAACAGTGTAAACTTACTGCAGTTACTGTTGGTCTTTCTTGCTCTTACCACATGTTGTGCACACTTGCCTTAGTTTGTACTTAGGTATGCTTAGATTACAATCTCTATGCCTGGAAACAGTTTATGATTACATGTAGTGTAAAATAAAACCAGATTGCTTACTATATGGATTTACTTATATCTCTAAGTTGATGAAGGGATTTCAGCTTTTTTTCTATAGAGATAACAAAATGTCTTGTCATTTGAATTTACTGCTTAAATTCTTACAGTTTTTTTCCCATAGGCTCCTTAGTGGTGTTTGTGTACCAACCCATGACATGGTTCTGTGCTGTTCTTCCCTTCCCATTGTTTTAGGATCCTTCTTCCCCAAGGGCAAGTCCCACTCATTCACCACGTGAAAACGGTATAGATAAAACGCGTCTGCTGAAGAAAGACGCCTCTAGCAGTCCAGCATCTACGGCCTCTTCGGGAAGTTCCACTTCCCTCAAATCCAAAGAAATGAGTCTGGTGGGTAGCAGTCTGTTGTCCAGATAAATGTTCTTCTTTCCTGCAAAGTCTAACTCTTCCTTCTCCTGCAACTACTTGTGGCAGAAAGTACATGACTTCAGACATTTGAAGCTGAAGTAGACTACTGTTTTTCCAGACCTTTATAGTATTATTCAGCTTTCCTGCTCAGCAATATTTTCTGCTTCTTTTAGATTTCTTGTATTTCCTACATTTCTGTCAAATGAGTTATAAATTTATTACAAAGTGCAAGAGTCGCTTAAGCATTGTTTATTTTTTCTTGAGCAATAGCTTATGGTTTAACATAGTGTGTATATAGTCACTAAGAAGTTCCCCAGGCTTTTGTTAAACTCTTCTAAATAAGCTGTTACTCTTTGAAAACTTTTCCTGCAGTATCACTAAGAATTTGATCGGTTTCTCTGTAGCTTTTGTGTCACAATTTTTTGATACTATCGACTATGGTGATATTTTGGTTTTGTACTTAGATAATAATAATAGAGACAGTAATGATTTCAAGCTAAAATAATTTGGTGATGCATCCTGTATTGTCCTGAAAAACAATTAGCTCAGGCATTTTTTTTTTCCATGCCAATGGAAGAGGGAAAAATAACTTTCTGTGTTTCTTTTCTTATTTTACTTTTGGCGGCAATCAAAAAGGTCAGCATTTCTCTCTCACAAGTTAATGTTGTCGGCATTGGGTGGATTTATGAAAATTGGCTGAGGGACTAGGTAGTAGATGCCCAGCATCCCAGCTGCTGTTGTGATAAATTGTATAATAACACCTGGATTAAAAATAATACTCATTTAATTTGTTTAATGATACCAGCATGAAAAAGCCAGCACGCCTGTTCTGAAATCCAGCACACCAACTCCTCGAAGTGATGTGCCAACCCCAGGCACGAGTGCAACTCCAGGACTTCGTCCAGGCCTTGGCAAGCCTCCAACAATGGACCCTCTGGTTAACCAAGCTGGTAATGCATTAGCTCACGTGTTTTTATGGTTCCAAAATTAATCTTTTTTTACGTATGTAGTTCTGTGTGAATGTTAACTGAATGTATTGCTTTGTTCTTGATATCAGGAGAGGGCTTGATGAGAAGCAGATGTTTGGATTATCAAGAGTTTGAATATCTTTCTATCTCTTATCCTTCTTTGTTTACTCTTGTCTTTATCTTTTTTGCAAATAATCCAGAGACTGAATGCAACATAAAAAGACCTCTCCAAAGTTTCTGGTACTTATTCTGAATGCAGTCTCTTCTCCAGCTCTTTGTCTGAGTCTACCAATATTTGCTGCAGTGTAAATCTTGACAAATGCAAGGGGAAGTTTACTTTTGCTATTCAGGGTGGTACAGCACAGTTGCTTCAGACATGAGCTGTGTAAACCATGTCTGTCAGCTTTACTGCTTAATTTGGCAAAGGAGAGATTAATGTAAACAGGGAAATATTACAGAAATGGAAATAGGTAATGCTAGAAGAGATTGTAAGAAGTAATCAGCAAGTTCACACTTCAGTAGATCTTATTTACACTGAGTGAAAAGAGGTGGTGGTACTGATAAATTATGGCAATGTTTCTTGGCAGTGTGCGTATGTGAGAGGGGAACACAGGTAGGAGGTATTGGAGGGGGAAAAAAAGGCTGTTTTCTTCCCTGTATGCAGGAATATATAAATAAAACTACTTGATTTCATTATTCCATAGCTGCAGGTTTGCGGACACCGTTGGCAGTACCAGGACCATACCCTGCTCCATTTGGAATGGTACCTCATGCTGGCATGAACGGAGAGTTAACCAGTCCAGGGGCAGCCTATGCCAGTCTGCACAATATGTCACCCCAGATGAGTGCTGCTGCTGCTGCAGCTGCTGTGGTTGCCTATGGAAGATCTCCTATGGTAGGCCATACGTTGCATGCAATCTCAGTCCTGTGAGTTGTGGTTCACTGAGAAGAGCTACATGCTTCATTTAGCACTGTCGAATTCCCAAGTTATAACAGCGCCAGAGACTTGACAGCTTCACTGTGTGTTTCACTTTGCTGCGTGGCTGGAGAAACAAATTTGCACCTTGAAAACAAAGAATCTCGGCGTATTTATGTATGTTGCCTATTTTCTTCACCTCCGTCAGTGCTTTGACAGATTAATAAATGCCAAAAAATTATTTTATGCTTTAAATGAAAAGGTAGTTTTGTTGTATCTACAAAGTATTTCATTGGTGCTGTGGACATCTGCTTCTGAACCAGATTTGTGTTCCATACAGACATACCAAATTAATCTTGAAGCATGTAGAAGTCTTTTTATCTGTATCTCTGTCCTTATATTTTGTTTTTTTGTGGAAATCAACATGAGAAATTGGTCAGTACATATCTTGGAGCTCTGTGATAAGGCGTGCTAAGAATAGTTGTTGTTGTGGGGGTAGTAAGTAAATGGAGCATAGCACTTATAGCTGCTGTTGAGCAGAATAACCTGGGGGCCTGATTCTGCAAACATGAGCTTCATGGCAGCTTTGTGCATAGACAAACTTACCTACTTGTAAATTTGCAAGATTCGACTTAAGCTTGTCATTTTCTCATTATTGTAGATATGGCTACTTTTTTCAAACTGGTGAACAGGGCTTTTATGTGGAAATGTGGAAATTTTAAATAGCATATGTGCTCCTTAAAGCAATGAGAATTTTAAATCAGGTGTGGTGTTCAGAAGAAAAACTAAGTCTGTTTGGTCCAGAATTTCTGTTTGGATTGTTTGATGTACATATTTATTCAGGATATAAAAGTTCAGTGGAACTGCAGTATGTAAAGAGAGCGTAGTGTCTTTAAGCTGTAGACTTACAGCTTTGTCTGCGCCCTGCGGCGTAGCTCTGTGAGAGATCTCTCAGCTGATGTGCCCACACAGCGCAGTGTGGAGCCGGGCAGAGGTTCTAGCTGGGGACTGAAGCTGCTGTCCAGCACGGCGCTAGCTGTCGCAGAGCTAAAGGGCGCTGGCATGGCTATATGCCGACACACCACAGACTCTAATTCCAGGGCTAGCTCTGTGCTAACGCTCAGTGGTGTGAATGCATGATATACACGCATTTGTGTTATGCTCAGTGGTGTGAATGCATGATATACATTATTGGTTTTCTATTCGCATATGAAAACTTCTAGCAGAAGCATGCCTAGGGAAAACATCTTGTTTTTCCCGCTAGGGAGGGACATGCACTTATCTAATACTGTGGGTAAAAGCCACGTTTTGGTTAAACACGTAATATCTTGGGGTGAAGGAAAGGGGCTTTGCTGAGTGAGAAATTGCAAGTGTGAGATTAATTCATTTTTCATTGTCAGGTTGGGTTTGATCCTCCTCCTCACATGAGAGTACCTGGAATCCCTCCAAATCTAGCAGGGATTCCTGGGGGAAAACCGTAAGTAACTTTTAACATTTTGGTAACATCTGCAATATCGAGAGAGAATAAAGTTATCTTGTGTCAGTGAACAAGAATTCCAAAGGGGGTAGTGTCTGGTTGTTCCCAAGAGATTGTTTTAAAGTTCTCCTGGTAAGAGGTGTAGCATATAAATTCTCAAATGGTGGTTGTCATATCCCAAATCAGGTGTGCATATACCTATTTCCAAGGAGAAGCTGTTGAAGGTATACTTTAAGGTTTTTTTATTTCCTCCTTTCTGGGGAAGTTAAGGGAACTATAAACTGGTAGACAGTGGTAAAATGTGTAAGACAAAAACATATTGAAACTAAACTTCATACTATGCTGAGCATAAATGTGTAGTGCAAACTCACAAACTCCTTGTCTGGCACCTGTTTTATCAGGCATGAGAGTCTGCAACCGTTGATCACGGTGGGTATCTGAAGCAGTTATTTTAGCAATTGATGCACACCTTGTATAATGGAGCAACCTCTTTAGAACTTTTGTGTAAGTGTGCAGCTGGAGAGCAAAAGGATGATGAAGCATTTGTGCAGCAGGTGGTGCATAGATGTAGGGTAACTTTCACAACAGGTTCTTTTTATTTAAAAGTTTTAATTATTGATGAAGTGGTGGTCAAATAAAATACTTCTGTGATGCTGTGGCTTATTGATGTTACGATAAGATAAATTCATCAACACAGCATACATCAAATTTTTCAGTAATTTGGTTTTGGTAGACTGTTGAGACTGAGCTTATCCATGTGCAGAAGAGTCATGAACATGTATGACCTCTTTAAAAATGTGATTATTTTTAAAGTATTTCTGGACAATTAGTCTATGCAGGTACAAACAAAGCATAGACTGCAAACTTAACTAATCTGTTTTCTCAGAGAGAGTGGGGCAGAGAGAATTATAACAGGTTTTTCAACACACTGTTAAAACCTGTTCTTTGTCCCTTCACACTTGGCATTCAGTCCTGTCTTCTCTTTCAACAGAAAGTTGCAGTTAGGGTAGTTTCTCTCTATCTAGGTACTTACATAATTTTGAAACTCACTTAACATTTTGCACTTCTATGCTGGGTGTTCCTGTAATGTACTGTCTTCTTTACCAATCTATCATGGTTTAATTTTTCCTTTTGCAGCTTCAGGAAAAATTCAGAAACTATTACTTTCGCGATACTGTCTAAGTTATAAGACACACTGTGGTGAAAGCTATATACACACATATTTCTGTTTGCCTTCATTTTGAACTCCTGTTAATAGCTAGTGATATGTTGTAATGTCAATCATGCAAACATCCTTAAAAGTACACCAGATTACAGGCCAAAAAGTGTGTATTTTCTTCTACTCTTTTTCCATAACAGTACGAAAGCAGCAGACTTAGATTAGGAAAGCCATCCTGAATGTGTGTTCATTGTTATCCACCACGCTTCTGAGAACAGACTTAGCTATCTGTTGGCAGTGTGAGAAACCTGTTAAATCTTGGACTTACTTAAAGAAAAGCTGGTGGTGTGTTGACAAGGTTACTGAAGTGAGGGCTCAGTAAGTTGGTGTTATGTATCAGATGGTGATGTGTTTAAATTTAGTATAGTAAGGAGCGGGCTTTGTTCTCAAAACATTCTTTTATTAAGGGTCAGACTCATTCTTGCTGACTTTAGTAGAATTTGGCACACTTACATAAAATATTTTTGGAGATTGCATAATCCAGTGGCTGTAAATTTTTACTTTTAAACAAGTATATTCATAAGCTTTCAATTACTTATTCCATTAGTAACGCCTGGCAATATTTTATATTATAAGCTATGAAAACCTATTTTTGTTCAGTCAGAAATTTTCTGTGGCTGAGCTCTAGTTGCACTATTCAAGGCACAAAAGCAGTGCATGTATGCTGCTATACTTTGTATCCTGGTATTTCATAGCTAAATTACAGTCTGTGTGGGGTTTGGGGTTTTTTTTTAAATCTTTTTATTTAGTGTTTTCAGCACTTTATTCACACTGCTTCGTAGATCACCTACTTCGATACACACTCCCTACTCTCCACTTGATTTGATGTGTTCTGTAATGGTTTTTTTGTGGGTCGTGTTACTTGCACTGAGTCAGTCATTTCCTCTAAAGTGACTTCTTTGCCTATCTTTTTTGTAAGTGAGGCAAACCTAAAATTCCATAAACTGATCTGTTATCTTTCCATTGACAGCTTTAGAACAATCTCTTATTTTAATCTTGATTGGCTGCAGCTAGCTAGATACCATCTGCTACCTGCAGCATCTTAGAGTATCTCTTACTTACATTAGGGAAGTCTCCTATATTTTCCATACAAAATACCTGGGTTATATAATCATGCAAACTAGTGGAATAGTCTTCATTTTCAAAATCTGCCTTTTCCTGGAGTTCATTTAAGGTGCCACATTGAATTTGTTTTATAAGATGTGGAATTTTAGTCTGAGTCTTGTTGCAAGTGGTACAGAGAATTTTCAAATTGAACTATTGAATTCCCAGCCATATGTGTATGCTCACAGCTGCACTTTTTTATCAATGGTTATGCTGGGACTGTTTTTTTCACCCAGTTCTGCTTCCAAGAGAAAATGAAGTTCCTTTCTTTCCAAAGGAATGACATTTCTGGTAGCACCCAGTTTTTTTTAATCCTTGTGTATTCTGAGATCTGGTAATGACTAGCTTGTTAGAAAAATTAGTAGCCTCTTTAGAACGCACTCCTACTTGCCTATCTGCTTTTATCAAGGGTCTGTTGTCTGGGAAGCTTGCCTTGTTTTGTAACCTGATTAAGTGTTTTTTCTTTCCAGATTGCCTTCAGCGATCACCTAATCAATAATTGTCTTAGGTTGGGGGTGGGAAATCAGTACTAGTTTTGGACATGGACATGTAGTGTCTAAGTCTTGCACTCTGTCGTTTTGATATATTTAACTATGCCCTGGACTATAAGTTCTTGGTGTGTTGCTGTAATCATGTTTTTTGCTAGCCTTTCTCGCAAGGTATCTATGTAGCTTCTAGTCTTCTATAGCTGCTAAGTTAATGTTCTTGTGGATTTCTCCTTGATGTGAACCACAGCTTCTAATAGTTGGATTGTGCACTGAACACAGATTTTCAAGCTCAGTGGTAAGATTTATGTCCACAGTATTGCTTCCCTGGTGTCTAAAATTGTGAATTAATGGTAGCATTGAGGACAAAGGTATTTCTCAGTATTTTTTTCAAATGTGGCTTTAATTGAAGCATGAGGTGTTACATGCAGACACCAGAAAAAGTTGAAAATACACGTTTCTCATTTTAGTAGGAAAGGGAAATTTCCTATGACAAATTTAACTCTTTCAACTTCTAGTTTTAAGCTGACTTTTCTTTGTGTTTTTGGAAAGGAATAATATACTGTTCTGGAATTGCTCAAGGCAAAAATTAGAAAGATTTCAATTCTCCTGATCTTCACACTTGTTCAGTGAATGTACAATGAGGAATATTTTAAAGGAAGGCTAATTTTATTATATTCTAGAATAACATATTGTTTTTCCCCCCCTTGTATCTCTGGATAGAATTATTTGATGACATGTATGGAGTTAAAGATTTTGTTATTTCTGTACAAATATCTTTATCCTTATTTCTTGGTATTTTGTCCTGTATAATGAAACACCATACTCAGATATTCACTGTTTGTTGTGATAACTACAAATAAAAATAAGCTGGAGTACAAAGAAGAGCTGAAAGTAAAATGCAGTCATCATAGAAGGAACTGTCTGCTTTTGTGTTTTGTAGTTGGGGTATTTTTATGCTAGTTAAGGAACTCTGAATTAGAGGGATGAAGTGGAAGCTTTTTTTTTTAGGCATGGTACGTTAAGTAGCCAGGAATTGCACACGTTATATCGATCTGAATACTTAAGAGTAGCTGGCAGTTAAGTAGTTTAGTTGATTTGCCATGTTCTTGAGCAGTGAATTAATTATTCTGAACTCTTCTCAGCATGTTAGATGATACTTACTTCTTATATACTTATCTGATACTTATTTGGAAATTGGAGGGCCATAATTACCAGATTTAAGCTGAGAAACCGGGTTGTATTAGTATCACCAGCTGTGTTGTAATGTGTAGGAACTCTGCAGGTTCTCAGTGCTGCTTTGACACAGATGAGGAGAAGTCTTCGGACGCAATAGATCAGAAGACTATTTTGTTATTCAGAAAGCATATAATCATAAGTGACAGTATACTGTTTCTCAGAACTCCTCCCTAAATAAAAAGCATGCAAGTTTGTCTTGTAATGGTTCTTTTCATAATATACAATTAATTATAAGTGTATATTTACATATTAATTTATATGTACTTAGCTTGTTTTATGTTAAATTGTAATTGCATTGTATAAGAACTTTTTCTTGGTTTGCTGTGGTTGTTAGCCCAACATGAGGAAGGGCTATCTTAATGCTAACAGTCATTTGACCAAAGATGAATAATCATGGAACCCAGTCATTTCGTAGAGGCAGAATGCTGTGAATGAGACAGAAATCTGTGATCATTGTGAAGTTGAACAGCAGTTTCTGGCATACACTGTCAGTTCTAAAAGATCATCATAAAAAGATAAAAGTGCACATTACATTTTTGCAGTGTTATGGAATTCAGATGTCAATAGCAATTTGTTGAGGAGAAAGATGAGTGGGCAAGGGGTGCCTGTCAAGAAATACCTTGAGCTTTAGAGAACTCAAGAATTTACCAGATTTTACTGTTGACTCTTCTAAGGTTATCAACCAAAATGCGTGTCAGTTTTGAGAATTCAGGCCGTGAATATACCTAGTGCATGAAAAATTGAGTCATTTCTTGATCATATGTAAGTACACCTACAGCTTTGTAGGTGTAGCAGTGGAAGAACAGTCCTCCCCAGAAGCAGCAGAGTAGGCCCTCTGTCATGGTGACCTGATGGAGAGGTAGCTGAGGACAACAGTGACTGAGCTGCAAATAGTCATTTACACTGCTGTCTCCAGTACTGTTGTTCTTCTGGAGACAGAAGCTTTCCTTGCCTAGGGAGTGTCAGTCCTGCAAATGATGCAAGTTTTTTCAAAGTAAAAGGTATGTGTAACGAAAAGTTATGCCATAATACCTAGTAGATAAAAGTTACTAGACCACATAAGTATGCCGACAGTGGTGACGTTACCATGACATGCCAGACATCTTCGAGCAAACAGGAACATTTACTTTTTTGTGTGCTTGTCTTGCTGGGGGCAGAGGGACTTGGCAATGTGTAGCCATTTCTTTACACAGTGGATTGCTGATAACTTGCACTGTAGAAAAAGCTGTCTTGGCTTGTAAGAAACTATCACTGGTCTATTTGTTAGGCCCTCAAACTCACTCATCCTTAGTCCTGACCAACCAGTCTTGGAAGCAAATGCCTGCTCATAGTGGTAAAAAAGAGATACTACTCTTATGATCTATATAACCGCACTTTAAACACGGGCATACTGGTAAAATTCTACATGATTAAAAGTACACTGGGTAAGTCTCTGGCGTTTGAGAGCAGAAGAATCATCTTAATTCTACAGTATGCATAAAGCAATTGAAAAATGTTCCTACCTTCCTCCTACCCCATCTCAGCAAGAACTGAGAAGCTGTGTGTATGCACAGAAACACCAATTATTTAGGTATTTTAAATTGAACAGAACATTTACGCTGTAACCTTCCGTTAAAAAAAAAAAAATCATGTACAAGTGGATTATTCATCTGCAACGTGCTGGAAAAAAATGGCTTAATACTTGCTTAATTGTTTTTCTTCTGTCCATGATAAAAGCAAGGGCAGGCTGAGACTTCAAAGTTGTGCAGTTCTGTAGATTCTGCAACTGACTTTGATCTGGAGCCCAGGATAGGGCCCAGCTTTTCAGCCTCTTAAGTGCTATGACTTTTTAGTTGGATTCTGTACCTGAACCTGAGCAGTTGTTCAGCCTCGAGCAGTCTTTTTGCCACTCCTCTTCTGCTCCCTCTCCCATCCTGCGTCTCATCTGTTTAGTACATAACTACTTTGGGACAGTCCTGTCTCTACTCTTCTTCACAGAAATGATACAGATTTCTAGTTAAGCCTTTATCATTACTGTAATTCTTCATACAAAATAAGAGAAAGGATCCCATGGGAAGAAATGCATTTGATATGCTGTGCATCTTGTATACATGTAAGCGAATGAACTTTGCACTTTCTTTCTTATCTTGCATTTCCCATTCCTGACATTTCTATGACAAAAAAGATCTGTCATCTTTTGCACTTGCTAATCCTCCATTTCTGTGTATTCTCTGAGCAGGCTTTCAATCACATGTCCAACCATGAAACATGAATGAGGTGCAGAAATTGCATGTGTATGCACTATTAATTTCTTCTTTGTTTCATAGCAGTTACTGTTAACCAGTTTTTATCCTTCCCTTCTGAGAAAACTGTGGTACTGCATGGGGTGACTGTTTCCACTGTTACCTTCTGTATGGAAGAACTGCAGAGTTCTTTCACCTCTCCACTTCTCACTTTTTTTAAAGGAATATCTTCTGCTCTGCTCCTGGGCATATTAATTTGCTTTGTGATGTGTGTTACGGGTCCAGGCATCTTGCTTGTTCCTTCCTTTCAAACTGTGCAATACTTGGAAACATGCAATAAAATACTTAGAAAATACTAGCTCAGAGCTCAGAACAGAAGATTAAATTGAATTATCTATTGTTGGGTCCTTGGAATAGGGATGTAATACTAATACTTGAGGGATGCAATACACTAATACTTCAGTGACTCAAGATTTCTGAGGAAGAAGGTACATTTGGAAAAGAGGTATCACTAGGGAGACAGTAGCTCATTATTAAAAAAAAAAAAGGATACTCATATCTCACCATTTTTTATCCACTTTGGCCTCTGGAAGAATGCTGTTAATGTAACAGTAGCATCAAAAAGGTGAGCTATGGATGTGCTTAAAACAGAAGAAGCAAAAAAGGAGCTCACCAGTATAACAAAAAGCAGCCTTTTGCAGTAGTATTTTCATTATTATTTAAAACAAACAAACAAAGAAAACCCCCAGCACCTGAATCCTGTATTAGCTGCTATTTGTGCCATGGTCCTTGAGTAGAGCTACTTTAAACATGAAGAAATAATTTTGTGTACTTTCCCCAAGGAGGGATGTTTTTGTTCAGTGCTGGGATTCACTTCCTCAACCTTCAGTTTCCATGTACTTGAAATCATGCACTGAATACAAATAAAAGGTGTTACAGAAGTGCCAAAACTACCTGGGAAACTGAGCCTTTCAGCTTTTCCAAAATACTTACTGAAGAAAACATAATTATGAGAAGATGGTATCAGCTTTGTCATGAAAGGTGTGTGCAACCACTCTGCATGTTTCTATTTTCTGTTTAAAGCAGTTACCTGCTGGAAAGAGAGGCATGTGAGCACAACTGGTGCTGATATTAAAGATGAGATGCAGAAACGGAGCAAAAATTGAACTTTGGCTAGTGCTACTGCAAGGCAACAGGTGCAAGCCTCATGGAAGAAGGCTGAAAGAGTAGTGCCTGGTGAGGCATTGCTGCTGCAGGACTTGTGCTGAGACTTGGAACTGCTGGCTAGAAACCATGGGCTGAAAGATCTTTTGATTATCCAGGTGGCTGAGGGTTAGCAGCCATGACCTTGGGCCGTAAAGTTAGGAGTAGAATTTAACGTGCTTCCCCTCTGCACAAATACTTTAGGTGAGGCAAGGTGAAAATATCCATTGTGAATCCTTGTCTCCCTCTGAGGTTTCACGTGCCTGTATTACTTGGCACTGGTAGCTCTGATTTTCATGAGAAAAAGATTGGCAAAGAAATAAAATTAAAAAATACTGTGTTTTTCTTGCGTTATAGCACTGTAACTGGCTGATTTTTTTTTTGTCTTCTCTCTTCTTTCCTTTCCCCGAAAGAGCCTACTCCTTTCACGTTACTGCAGATGGCCAGATGCAGCCGGTTCCATTCCCTCCGGATGCCCTCATCGGTCCAGGAATCCCTCGCCATGCCCGTCAGATCAACACTCTGAACCACGGAGAAGTTGTGTGTGCAGTTACCATCAGCAACCCCACAAGACACGTGTACACGGGTGGGAAGGGGTGCGTCAAAGTCTGGGACATTAGCCACCCTGGCAACAAGAGCCCTGTCTCTCAGCTGGACTGCCTGGTAAGTGAACAGGAACTTGTGCACAAGGGTAGCTTCTCCTTGGAGACTCAATACGGAAATAGCTGTCCTTGTCTGGATTTTGTTCATATTACAAGGAAATAGCAGGCAGTTCTGTTTCCTGCTTTACATATTTAGCTGTCTTTGTTTTAACACATAACAGGTGAAGTTATAGAGAAGAGTGCTGGTTTGTTTGGAGATAAATATCATCAGTAAGGGTCAAATAACAGATTAGATAAGTTTTCTGAGTTGAAGGTGCACCTGATTTTTTTTTTCCTCTTTTTTTTTTCTTTTTTTCCTTCTAGTCATGCTGATGATTTTTGTGCATGAGTTTAAAAGGAATGTAGCCGGCTTATGCAGGGCTGCACAGAACTTCCTAGGTGTTTCACTCACACCAGGAGAGGCAACCTCTTTTTTTGTAAGAGAGTAGGAACCACATAATGAAAAAAATGTGACAAGGTACCAAGGTCACTTTAAGTCTCGGTATGCTTTTATTGGCGATCCCCAAATTATACATTTTGGTTGCTTGTATTTACATCCACAGGGTACAAAAGGGACTGAGTGTGGTAGTATAAGTAGCTGAAAAGCTAACTCAAAAACATTAACAGCGCAATAAAAGATGCTTCTCATAATAGAAGCAGCACAGACATTTCATAGAATCATAGAGCAGTTTGGATTGG
>NW_009203578.1:17623-61448 GCF_000690835.1 Fulmarus glacialis | reverse complement strand
GAAACCAGGGCAAACATCCTTAACACGCAAAATGCAGATGATGCTAGAAATGCTAATGAACAGATTCATATTTATGGGACAAAATTCTGCCCTTAAGTTATAACTGCTGGCAGGCAGGAGGTTTACCTGGGTGCCATCCCGGTGAGGAACGTCACCCCTTATGTTGTGATGCTTACGGTGAATGAAATAAACTTTCAATGCTGAAGACAAAAAGAAACAGCTAACACTGAATACCTCTTATCCTAAGAGTCTTCTGTTCCTGTTTGCATCTGGATAATATGCAGTATAAAATTATTAAATGTGGGGCGTTTTTTCCGCTTGGCTTTAGAGCTGCTCGCAGCAACTTCAAATAACAGCTTACACCTGGAAACATCCTTTAGTTTACTTTCAGTAACAGGATGAAAAGTTCTTTAATGGACTTACTTGCATGACTTCTTGTTAAAACTTAACTCTCCTCCCAGCTGACTTGCAGAACCCCCTAGAGCAGAATAGCCCATATTTTCCAAAGTATTTGTCAGCTGAAACACATCTTCCAAGAAGTGTGGCTGGACTTCTGTTGGTAGGATGAATTCACTGATGTTGCGGATTTTTTCAATTTCTTGGACACTGCAGAAGGATTCCCTATTGCGGCAGATAAGAAAATCTCTTTGGGAATCTCCGTGCCAGTTATCAAATCATCACCGATTTCTGGATTTCTTCAAATTATTCACTTACCATTAACTATATCTCTTTCTATTGACAGAATTTGAAGGAAAAATTCCGTGGGCTACTTAACATTTGCACTGTTGGGTTTTTTTGAGGGCAACAGCTGTTTAGTGAACCAAATAATGCTTTTACGCACCTTCTTTTTTGTACGTTATACATCTACGGGCCTTTATTTTTAGATGAATGTTTTCCAGATAAAACTTAGCTTTGTTTGGCCTTGGTTTAAAACATCTTGAGATAATTCAGCTTGCTGCTTGCAAAAATTGCAGGGGATGCTAATAATAAAATATAATTTATAAAGAAATACGTGGGTTTGTTTTTTTTTTAATAATTTGGTGAGGAAATAAAAGGCTAGCTGATAGATTAATGTCTTACACGCTAAGTGTAAGTTGGAGAGGCATTTCACTGGCAAGCTGCTGGATACAGAGGATTATAAGGGAAATGCTCACGCAACCTTAGCAGCATTACAAACAGCAATGCCACAATGAACAGACCAGCCTCATTGCAGCAATCTAAAGCCACTGCTGTTTTCTTTAAGGCAAACATTGTTTTTATGCCCTACAGATAAATCCCATTTTAAGCTTTGATCAAAGCAAATACACTCACTTTGAGGCTTTGGGCAGATGTAAATTGCTTTGTTATACACATGCATTTGCATACATTTGCAAGGAGACAGAGTCTACATGTAATGGTGCCTTTTATTTTTGATAGTGTGCTGAAATTCAAGTTACCAGTGGTTTTCTGCCATTGAGAAGGCAGAAGTTTCTCTGCAAAGGAAATAAGTAACACAAGTGAAGCAACGTGGAGGTATGCACGAAGCTCCGTCATTGCCAGAGCTACGAGAAGAGGCCACATGGGGCCCTGAACATCAAGAGTTGTTTTATTTTATTTATTTTGCTGTTCCTTGTGGTGAACAAATGTAAATGAAATAGTTCCTAGAGAGGGACACTTCTCTTGTTAGGCCACTTCTGGAATGACTATGCCAATAGTGTATGAAATGTGCAGATTGCCAAAATATTGGGTGTCCGTCTTTGTTACAGACTTCCATTTGTTTTCTTATATATTTCTCTACTTACTTCCCTGAATTAAATTGGATTAACTTCCTCTCTCTCCCAATTAATGCTGTTAACAGTAATAACAACCATAATGTGTGAACATCTGGCATTTTAGTACACAGTAAGCTTTTAGAAATACCAGATATGAATCTATTGAAATCTGTCTCTATAGTGATTTTCCCAGCTTTTTGTGGCTTAGATGATGAATTCTTCTTTCCTTTCTGGTTTCCTTTCATTATCAAGGTTTGTTAATTCTTTAGATGCCAGGGTTAGATAATTAAATACCCCTTTGTAATTACCGTGGTGCCTGTGGGTTTGAGACCTCTAGCTCATTAGGCAGTATGCTGTCCTAAGGTATTTGAGGGAAATACTTTCATACTCATCAAAGATCTCTGTGGCGAATTAAGGTCACAGCTGTCTCTTTGACAAGCTGAAGGCTAAGTTGTTTTTTTTTTTCAGTAGTTACCACTAGGGCAGTTCATATCAGAAACAGCTTTCTGAATCCAAGTATTGAACAGCCAGTTCTTCAAAACTTCTGTGCTTTTAGTGGCAAACATGTTGCCCTTCTAAATTACCCATGGCTTCTTCTCTGTAGTGAACAGGGAGATTTTGCTTGGCTGCCTGCACTTTCATACGCTCTAAGATGATGATTGGAGTTTTATTTCTACCCTGTCACAGCTCTTCACCGTTTTCCAAAGTTTTTTATTCTGGCTGAAGAAAGAATTGGAGCAAACTTCCAATTATTCCCCCTTGTAATTTTGAGAAAGTGCTAGCTGTCAACCGCAGGTGAAAAATATGAAACTCACCCTGGGATTGCCCTTCACTCCATTACGTGTCCCAGAGATTTCTGTTGATTTTTTGTTAATCTATTTAGATGTCTTTCCGTACCCATCTTCACTGTGTTCAAGCAGTTCTTGTGAGTGCGATGAGGCTGTGTTTGCTAGTAAGGATTTGGACTACGAAGTGTGAACTCCTGCTTCAGTTCATTGTTGCACTTCTGTTCAGTAAAACTTTCTCAAATTCCATGTCTCCTCACTAAAATGGGAAGAAAAATACTTCACTATTACAGAAGGATTATAAAGAGTCTGAGTACTAAAGTGGCGAATGATACAGCATCGCTTGCTTAATGGAAAAGAAGGAAATGGAGCCAATGACATCCAATGTGAAAACCCTGGAGATACACTAAAAAGGAGAGATGGGAGATGGATATGGCTGATTTAGGAAGTAAACCTGTTTTTAATGCACAGAATAGTTGGAAAAGAGAAAAAAATCCTTTCCAAATGAAGGATGGGGTGGTAGGGGTGCAGGTGTAGCAGATGAAATGGGCTAATTTTGTGTCCCCATCCCCACCTATGGTAGATTGTCTCCTCTGCCTGGCAAGAATCAGGAAGGTAGATTGGAAGGTGAGCAGATCTGAGGCATCTAGAGAAAAACCTGGGTTGAAGCTTGTTTAAAAACCCTATGGAGGCACAGTTAATTTTTGTGTGAGGCAGAAGCCAGCTTATGAGCAGCAGAATGTGCTCAGAAGGGAGCCCCAAGACGTTTTTCCCCACTGGAAAATCAATAGGGAGTAGCAGGCTGCTCTTCTGCTGGCTTGAGGCAAGCGATGGGAGGAAGGGCATCCCAAAGCCTGCCATCACAAGCCTACCAGCACGTAGGGGGGGAAGGGTGTCACCACCGATCTGCCAGATGGAGCATGTTAAAGGGCAGCCTGCTGAGCAGAGAAGGCAACAAGCTTGAAAAGCCAAGCACATTGACCGAGTGCACCATCTCCCCTAGGAAAAAACAAACCTGCAGACAGTGTTTACAATTGCATCACACTGATTCATAGAGGCAGAGTTGGGGGTGCAGGTATAACTTTGATTTATTGGGTTGTATTAGTAAACAACTGCATTTGATTGTGGCTTGAACCAAAATGCCAGCTCCTCAACTTTAGGGCTGTGCATGAATCTGTGCTTGGAGCCTGGCGGGTTGAGCTGACAGTAAAATTCCCATCATCTAATGTGGAGCTCAGATTGGAGTCGTTACATTGCAGGAGAGAGGTCGTACGGGGCAGAGCACTCCAGCACCCAGGAATGAGGCCTACAGAGGTTGAGAAGTACCTGAAGAACAAAGGAAACGCCATTGGGCAACTATAAATCCAACTATAAATTTCATGAAGAGCATTATAGTCTTTTCTTCTTTTTGTGTCTCCATGACTTTTATTTTTTACCACCCATGAATCCCATAACAGACATCAGATTAAAAGAAAAGCAGCACATTGTCAACTGTATCTCAAGTGTGCTGTGCCTCACATGGTCATCTCTGATGCTGGGCTTATCTGTGAACTTTTGTTTCCAAGAATTTTAACTCTACAGGTATGATGGCTTTTGCTGACATGGAAGTTGAAGGCCATAAATAACACTCTAATTTGCAAAGTTTTCAGTTTATAGTGCTCTAGTGCATGGAGCTATGAAGCATATTTTCATAAATCGTCTCTTTTTATCTCGTCTGATTGTTTCTTTTTAGATCTTACCAGCAATTTTCCACTTTGCTGGACAAATGAATGCATATAGGCAGAACGTCCATGGCAGTTGAAAGGTTAATGGAGGGAAAATGTAGTGACATCAAAGTAAGTTTTATTAAGTGAAGCTTTGATTTTCTCCATTATTGGCTCTTTTGTATGAACAAACTTAAATTCCGTATAAAGCACATGAGCACAGACTACTCATGAGCAGAAAGCACGAGAGTACAGCGAAGAATATTAATTTGTTGTTTTTCTGTAGTTCCTTCCAGCTGAAGGTCACAATGAATGCATTACATTTCAAGTGTCTCTACTCTTACATGTGTGTTAAATATTACCAGTTTCTTATTATAAATAAATAAGAGACTGAAGCAGAGAGTTGCATATTTAAAGATGAGAATAAATGTCTAAGGCAGCCCTAGGAAGAGATGTTGGGTATTTTGGTTCCCAGTTTTGACCCTTCCTTAAATGAGAAGTTTTTCTTTATACGGCTGTTTCTGTGCAGATACTGGGCACAGCACTCTGTCAGCACTAAACAGATAAATAATAATAATCCAACAGATTCACGGTTGCATCTGACATACAAAATTTATTTGAGAAAACTTCTACTGCTGGCAAATACTGATTCCATGTCTGCATGCCAATTGTGGGGTAACTACCTTTTGTGAAGAAGAGAAAAGCCTATTGTTTTAAGGGGTTTTCAGAAAATTATACACCTGAAAGAGGTCACTTTCCATTATGCTTGAACAATTTCAGTTATCTTAAAAAAACCTGCACACAAAAAAGAATAAAGATCCTATAATTTTCTAAATTGCAAAAAGGATTCTTCTCTTTTCTTGTGTTCGTTCCACCCGGGTTAGCTGCTGTGTTATTAGTGCTACAAGTGTTGAAGGCTGTAAAACGTAGAGGCAGGTTTCAATTTTAGGCGAAGCTGTACAGTACTTGCATCGTTTCTCGTTCATGCAGTGTGTGGGGTTCGTCTCGGACACCTGTGAGGGTAAAGGTTTCTTGGGCAAGTGAAGATGAAGAGCAGAGGAAGGATAAGCAAAAACTGGTAAAGGTTTTAAGTATTGAGAGGGTGACCCGCTCTTTCAGTGACTGAAGATTGGTGATGAACTTTAAAGAAGTGTTTAAGGGAGAGAGAAACAGGAACTCTGCATATGTTACAAATATAGATTGTTTTTGCATTTTTAAAGAAATGCACTTGACCTTTTTGTCAGTAGCTTTATTGAGGGATTTAATCTTGTCTTTTTTACATAGAAGAATATGAAAATAGAAAATCATTATTGGCACATACGGTGTTTAACAAAAAATATAAAGCAATGTTTTCCATGAACTTTCAGTTAACAATAGATAATATATCCATTTCCAACCCTGATGAAGTAGTATTGGATATTATTTTTTACACTGTTGTGGGAGGAAGAAAACCAGGTTTCTATTATATCCAGTGATAGCATGTAGTACTTCAGTGATGTGGTTCCCTGTAAATGCAGATTTGGTAACAATATACTGGTCTGTTATGGGTCAGATTCCTTTCACCCTCTCTGTTATGGCAACTTCCACTACAGATCAGATATATAACTTGGTATATATGGGATTTATATTCACAGCTTGTATCTTGTCCTATGTGGAAACCCACTGTGTCAATATAAGCATATGTATAGCTGATCCCATACTAGGGATGTTATTCCACTTTAACTACACCAGTACCATTAAAAAATGGTGATGTAGGAAAGAAAAAAAAAGGGGAGGAAAAAAAAAAAGAGAAACAAAACCACAAGGATCCAAAATCCCGTTGAAAGTCAATAAAGCTTTAGCACAGGAGTTATTTATATCCTTTTGTAAAAGTTATCCACTTCTTCTGGGTGCAAAGTGCAGATTCTCAGTGGAAGGCTGGCTGAACACAGTGAGTCTTGAGGAGGAGGATGGGAAGAAGATAACAAGGCCACTGGGGAGAGACACAAGGCAGTGGAAATTGTCTCAGAGTGGCTGGTAAAGAGGCATGAAAAAGGAGGTGTGAGAAGGGTAGGCGCAGAGGAAGGGGAGAAGAAATGAGAGGGCTTCAGGGGAAAGTAGGAGCCGTCATCCACTTGGGAATGCTGGCTGGGGAGGAGAAGCCTGGCTGCCCTTTGCCAGCAATGGGGTGTCAGGAATAAGCTCAGTCGTTCTGCTCACACAGTTGTATTTCACAGCATTTTAAACTGCAAGATTTTAAGGTGGCTGGTCTCTGCAGTTTCTAAAGCTGTGTTGTCCACCAGCTAACCGTATGGCTTAGTTTCCGTTGCAAATGAAAGCCAACCTAGTGAGTCCTTCTGGGAAGGTGTTTGGTTGCACAGTTTGGGTCATGGCACACGCTGGGGCATCCCAGAACCGAAGGACTCTGGGGGTGGCAGCTTCATCGGCCAACGCTGTGCAGGACCGGCACTCCTCGGGCTCTGCTGGACTTACTGCCACCTGCATTCAGGTAGTATTTTCACGTGGAGGAAGGTGGAATGTGGGAGAAGACAAAATAGAAGTTTGGCAATATATATATCTAAATTGGCAAAAATTGCCTGCTAGTCTGTGATTTTACTAAAAAAACCCCACTTTGTATATATGGTTTTTTAATCCTTCATAGCAAAGAATTCAGCCAGGGATTTTATTCTTGCATTAAACCTCGCCATCATTGAATTTCATTTTACTGTAACTGATGAATTGTTTTAGGGCTGCACAGAGTTTCATGGTCAAAATGGAAATGAGTTGAAGAAGACACAGCATAATTAAGAATTCTGCAATTTTACGTATCAGTTCCCTTATAATAATTGGCCTGCAACATGAAATATTTAAAAACACAATCAAACTCTGTCAAACGAGGATATGTTTGTGTATCTGTATCTGTTAGCATTGCGCGATGTATTAGTTGCTTGCAACTAATTAGTTACTAGCTACTCACAGCATCTGTATTTCAGATCCCGTGGGACTCTAAGGAATGTGACCTTATTTTAATGCTTTTCTGTGCTTTGAGAATCACTCCTTTGTATCTGCTACTAGGACGTGTTTTGTTGCTTTAATAACAATACTACTTAGCACTCTTCAGATTTAGATCCCAAGGTCATCTACAAAACTAGACAAACTTCATCTCTATTATAAAATCGCATCTCCTGCTTTAGAGCTGGCCACTTAGAAACGGAGTGGTCTGATTAATTATTGGGTGATGCTTGTGCAGCGGTTACAATAAACTGTGCTGGAAATGCCAAAGATGGGACTCTGCCCTGGGTCCCAACTGGACCACTCCAGTGGCTTCCCTCGACTCCTTTTACTCCTCCGGTAGCTTCTCCCCATGCCACCGATGGGGGTATCTGCCCCAAAGTGAACGCGCTGCTTGAATAAGGGACCGCTGTGCTCCGTCCCAAAACACAGTGGGAAAGGAGCTACTTGGGAGTACCTCATTGACACGCAGTGGTGACTTGCGATAGAGATTGCGGTATCTGTCCAGACAAGGAGAGAGAAGAGAAAGAACAGCTCTACTTCTAAACAACTTGTATTTCTAGGGGCGTCTGACTGCGTAGCAATCATATGAGATATTGGGGTTTTGTTCTGCTTTCCCTAATGCACTTCTGTCTACAAGGCTGAAGAGAAATTTGAGCTCACTAGAACAGATTTATTTCCGCAATAAAGAATCATGTCAATGTTCTTCAGGCCCAGGGAAGTTTGATTAAAGAGGTTCATTATACTTTGTCTAGAATTTGGTATAATGCTTGGTGCGTAGTTCTTAAATACACTGAAGTTTGCCAAATCAGTACTTAGCTTGTATTTTTATGAGAATGTTGTTTGTGTTTAGTAGATGATGCAAGATTTTTTTTTTTATTATTCAGCACTGGAGCCCCATTAAAACTGGAGCTTGTTCAGTGGCTATTTTCTCTTTAAAAGGCCATATTATATAGGATGCAGCACTCTGGGATCTTGCCACTTGTGTTCATTAAAGATCTCATGGCACTTCTGGCAGGAACTAGGTGGCTGGACTTCATGTCCTGGCTTGGACTCCAGTTTGCACTGGCCAAAGTCCAGTATGAGTAATTATATTCTGCATGCCTTAATTCCCCCAGTAATTTCAATTAGAGTTAGTATTGTTCTTCGTGCCTGATCCTAAAATGTTTTCGTGGCGTTGCCGTGTGATTAAACTGTTCTGACGTTCCATCCCAGAGGTAGGTAAAATGATCTTGGCTTCACAGTTTGTAAAGCATTTCCTTGGGATGAATGGGCAAAATAAGCGTAAAAGATTATTACTATTTATCTGAGACATATTGATGGCAAGGTTTTCTGCTTGTTTGTTAGTCTTTTTTTTACACTAAAGCAAGGCGTGTTTGAAACTCAAGACATGACGAAGAAAGTATAATTAGGCTTGTTGCTCAAGGTGTTTTAAAGCTTTTAAACCAAATGAAGATAATGTATCTTAATTGCATTTGCATAATGGACATAGTTGAAATCAGGTCCCTTTTTTTAATGTCTGTGACTTCCTCAGCAATGTATGCGAGAGACAACTTTCTACCTGTGGCAAAAAGGAAAATTGAAACTAAATCTGGATGGAGTTTAGTATGTGAGCAGAGTTCAAATGAAGATGTAGTTGTGCTTAGTGCACAGGGAGGCAGCCATCCTTATTCCAAATGGTCACGTGTTCGCATTTGGGATTTACCAAGTCCTTGATCTTTGAGATACTGAATGAGCTCATTCCATCTGACTGCACACTCAAATCAAGCCTGAATTGCAGAAGATAAGACCTGCTGCAGAGTGCATACATGTTTTTTTTCCACCCCACTATTCACCTGGCCCCAAGATGTCACACCTAAGCTGGATTAAAAAAAGCTTTGATGACTAAGAAGCATAAATAATATTACAACAGTCTCCTGGAGTCAGAGGAGTCACCGAACAAGGGCAAATCACATGTATGTTAGTTCCCAAGTGGGGAACTAACCCTGGGGAAGTGAGAGTACATACAAGTTACCTTCATGTGCTGTCCCATATCAGCAGAATTGGCATGCTGCTTTTTAAGCCTACAAACCCAACTCGTTCCTGGAAGTAATGTAGATCCTCGGGGAAGAAAACCAATCTTCCTTGCTCCAGAAATTGTCCTTGGTATCAGATGTCAGTAGCTCCCCCTGAAGCAATCTCAGCAAGGCTGAGACAATTGACGGCCGTGCATGAGCACATTAAAATACCATGGAAAACACTGTTAACTAAATGAAAATTTGTGGGTGCTGGGTGATATTTTAGAGGAAAAGGTTGCCCTCCTCTGCTGATAGCACAATGGTTCCCTTGAACCGGTGGCTTTTGGGGTAAGAATCTTTAAGAGCAGTGTTTTGGGCGAGGTGTTTCTTCTACCTCTTTTATAATTTCAAAAGCTTTGTAAAATGCTCCTGAGCTGCAGTTTCTCAGCTTTAAATAATTCAGGACTGAAAGCAGTGGTCCTTACTGAGGCAAAGCTCTTAATTGAAGTCAGTTTTTTTCTGCTTGAGCGGGTCAGACTTGACCCTGAAGTAAAACCTAGGACACTTGATAGGAAACAAGCTTTATTTAAAAAAAAAAGCAACAGTTAAAATACTAGCAAGTATTCTTTTAATAAACAAACAAATGTCCTTCCAAAAAGGGCAAAATCACATAGCACTCGGATATGTCTCTTCCTTCAAATGTTTAGTGTGTTTTGAAGATGAGCAGAAGGCACAAATGTTGTGCTGGTTTTCGTAGACTGTGCTTGCTTGCAGAAAGCAGGTTCCTTGTGCAATAGTATTTAGGTTTTTTCATTCACTGGGGCGGTAGCTTGGCAGAATTCAACCAGCAGTACTGGTGATCTCCCAGAATTGTTCACGATAAACAAATTATCTGATGAATGGAGCCTCTTTCCTATTTGGGTAATGTTTGTCAACAGGCTGATTTTATTTTTTCTTGTGGCGATTGCCATATGAGATGTGTTGGCCATAACTGATCAAACTCCTCTAGCCAGCATCACCTGCTGTGCCCTTGCTCTGCGCTGGGGTGAAGTTAGGGTAACTTGCCGCTCGGGACCTTTATCCTCCTGTCCGTGGGCTCTGACTGTTTGGTTTTGTGCACAGGAATTTCTCTTTCAGCATTTCACTATTGACTCGGTGTTTGTAGAGGGTCAATAGTTCTCTAGTCCCACGATACTGTTTGTCCACCAAGGCTTAAGGGATGAAAGTAGGGAGCTATAAAATTACAGTGAGTCTTTGGAAACCATATGAATTACATGTTTTAACATGTCGAAATAAGGACTTATGTGAAGAATTCTCTTTTGACAAAATCGCAGCTGCACTCTCAAAATGCAGATTGTGATAGGACGATAACGTGGATGAACTAAATAGAAGTTCATCATCACAGCAATGTTTCTCACAATTGATCTTAGTTAATAGAATCCACACTTCAAAATCTGTGTTGCTGAAATGTGCTATATTCTAGGGGAGACTGTTCCTGCAGAAAAGAATTATGTTTGGGCCAATGACATTTTTGCTGAACATTCATGTATATATCCATATGAGATTTAAATTCCGTTTTACTTAAATTTGCAACTTTTAGATCCTGTCTTTATTTGTTTGAAGAGGGGCAAAAGCGTTTTGTGTAAAGGGGGTTTTGTTTTCATTCCTCCTTTTGATTTTTGGTCTAGTCCTTAGAGCCTTTATTGAGTGTGGTCTTTAGTAAATGACATTGTTTGAGGTCTGCAGTTGCACTAGATCTGGTCAAAGCATGTTACCCCATGAAAGATTAACATAAAGCATTGTCTGTTCTAATGGATAGTTGTGACAACTTTATTTTCAGAATTGACTTATGCAGAGGGCACGCTGTGATTTGCTGTTGGTAAGTAATCTGCAATATTGATTCTTAAAATGTCTGAATGTTTCTTAAAGAAAATAATCATGATTGTAGTTGAGACTACACCTGTAAAGCACAAGATCTGTTCTTGGGTAATTCAGTAGATGCTGAACATGCTGAGGCTCAAGCCCATAAGTGGAAAATAATATATGATGGTGAATCTATTTCAGAAGCATTTAAAAAAAAAAAAACATTGCTGCATTATTCTTTCAGTTGATACTATTTCTGGGATATATCTCATTTGTCTGGTTTATGCCATCTGTTTTCTTTCCAAGTTTAGTATAATTATATTACTTACCCATCAGACTTTGAAAGTTTTAAACACTGCCTTGAAAGCGTGTGAAGAAAGTTGTCTTTTGGCTTTGAATTTCACGGCTTCTAAGTACAGTATGTCAAAATAGCTGCTTTAAGAAAAAACACAACTACCACCTTGAAAAGCAAATTGAGTTGATAATGGTATAGATAATAATCTAACTTCTGTATGCTGCAGATGTGAATTGTCAGAGGAAAAAGAAGATAAAGCAGTATATCATCAATAGGACTAGATCTTAGATGATTTTTTTTGCATAATTTGCATAGTAATGAAAGACAATTATACTCTTAGACTTTGTTGTAAGCTCATATAAATCACCTTCAAAATAATTTATAGTACATGTATGGAAAGAAAACCTGTATAATTTTACTGATGTTTCAGCTTGGCCATGTCAGCCTGACCTTCAATCACTGTCAATTGTTCCATTCAAACCAATCAATGAGAACATTATTAGTAACAGTAAGTGATCGCTTATGACAAATCAGTGCGATGTGATTAAATTGTCAGTGCAAATATACATGATTGCAGCTGTAGGTGCAAGGAAGTGGCCGAATGGCAGGAATACTTAAATCAGTTCTGTAGACTTAGGCATGTTAGTATTTCCAGAAACAAATGTGTGGAAAGGCAGTAAACTGGACACCAGAGATGAGTAGATGATTTGTTGAAAAAACTGCATGTGAAGCTTAAATGACAAAGAAAGCAGCAGTAGCAACCTATGCTCAATCAAAGTAGCGTGTTTGATTTCTACTCCAGATTAAATTCAGGTCTGCTTCATGCCATTAATTGCACGTTCCCACTGCTGTAATGCAATTACTTTCATGGAGTAGCTTGCTCCTCTTGAATCTGTACTCAAGCTTTGAGCAACTTACTGATAGAAACCTCTCAAAACTGTCCTCAATCCTAGGAGAAGGACAGAGCCTTTGCCTGAGCTGCAAGGAAGACGTGCTGCTGTGCAATGCAGGCTCTCGCTGAAAGGTTTGGGCAGGGTTTGTGTTTCCCAGATAGCTTCTCTGAATAGTCACCAGCCCGAATCCAGCTGGAAAATGGGACTGGAGACGAGCCAGCTTGACAGGTACACCTGTGATGCACAGTGCTGAATGCAGCCTTTGTATTTTTTTTGGCTTCTAGGAGGTGACAGCAACCATAATGATGACTTCCTCTCTTTCCCCAAAATCTTTCATCTCAAGGACCAAGGGGCTACTGCATTTCCAGGTTGCAGAGAGCATGCTGTTTTTTCTGGGTCACGTCTGTCTCGTTCACAGTTTTCAGTGTCAAATCCAGTTTTCCTTTAGGACCCTCCATCTCTTCTGTTTAGCTACTACCAAGAGACTTTCTTGTCTCCTCTCCCTGCTGCTCGGTTAGGTCTTCTGCTTCCTGTGAGAAGCCCAAGTCAATCGAAGGGTAACAGGCTTACTCAGAGCAACCATCAGAAAAAGGGATAAGTTTTTCAACAGCTGACAAAGGAAGACTACTTTTAGCAAGCGCTCTGCGCTGCTTACACCCTCCTTAGCTGGAAAAGGATTGCTGAGAAGAGGAGCCAGGGGATCCAGAGGAAAGAGCAAAGGAGAGGAGAGAGAAAGGAGAGCTCTTGGCGTTGGTTTTTGTGCACATGTATGGCAGAGAGTAGTAAATGTGGAAACCAATTGTGTGGGGAAGGGGGAGTTATTAAAATAGCTGGAAATTTCATTTAAAACCTTCTTTGGTTTTTTTTGATTGAGCTGTCGTAGGCGTGTCTGGATCCAGTTTAGGATCTATTTTGGTTCCTCCTTGTGAACAAATACTATTTCTGGTGTTTGTCTTGATCAGGATGCGTGCCAGCCCTCCTGCTGCTCAGCTTCTCACACTCCGCTGAGCTATGCAGTGTTGCTCATCTCTGGGAAGGGTTATGGGTTATACTGAATCCTCTTACACTTGTAAGACGAAGTGCTAGCCACCTTGGTTGCCGTTTTGTTTATTAAGGGCTGAAATATCAGAAGGCCCCTTTCTAAAACATAGTAGTGCACAGCACTGCGGTAGCTGAAGCATGCTGTGCAAAGTGAGGATTTCCAAGGGCTTGATGCAGCAAATACAAGAATGACATCACTGATGACCTGGGACTGAGTGGGATTGTGTTTTGGGGACAACCAGATGAAACAGTGACACTAAAAACCAAGGGGCTGTGGTGAGAGAAAAGCCAAGAGTAAATATTTGAGTTGCTGCTGGCTGGCAGAAGAGCAATAAGGTGGTGTCTTCTGTTTCTGTGCCCATAGAAATAGGGCTTGTAAATAAATAGGATGTGTTAAAGGGATTTCGGAGTTCCTCATGAGATCGTCTTTCTTGCTGGAATTACGTCTGAGATTATTTGATTCAAAAGGGATAACATTACTCTTTGGCACTAGTAAATGACAAGTGCAAGCTTCTCACATGTTAACTAATTTGTCCCAGCAGCACCTCATTTCTCATTCTGCAAAGACTGAGATATTTCCGTGAATGTGCTTTACCGTAGCGCCACGGATCCATCTCAAGTTCCTGGGCCCTGGTTCAAGTCTTCTGCCTGTGCTATTCCAGCCTTAGAAAACAGACCCCCCAGTTACACTGCCAGCTCCCTTTCTTCCAGTAATGTAGGTACCTAATAGAAATGTGGGTGTCCATCTTTGGACAGTATCAGCTTTATTTTCATGTTAAACTTAATATTAAACTCCATCTCCCTCTGCCTAGTTGTAAGTTTGGTAAAAACTGTTGTCGCTCCCACACTTGCTTTGTATTTGCCCAGTGCTTTGCGAGTTGTAAAGAGGAGGTACAAAGTTTTAGCATCATTAACCATTATTTCTAAGGATTGTGGAAAAGGAAAGTCAACACGAGCATTCAGCTGTGTTACAAACTACAATTCATATCAAAGGGATGACCGTTATATACAGTACATATGTTCAAGCTAAATCTTTGCAGTAAATTTTGCCATAGTGAGGAAAACAACTAGATTAGAGATGGCGTTGCACAGCAGATCAGATCAAGCCAGGAATTGATATGCCAAGGCTTGATATTAACTTGATAGTTGAAGCACTGGCCGCTTTACTGAATATATTCAAACAGGTTGTTTCAGCTAATAGGTACCCAGGAAAGAATCTGAAACAGTGTGTCAGTTCTTTTTACTGATAAAAGAAAAATCTTCACTGCAAGCAGCAAGCTGTAACATTACCAGTATCTCAAAGCTGAAAAATAAGTTCAAGAGATAAATATCTTTTTCTTATAAACTTTTTTCAAGTACTGCCTTAGCCTATCTAATGCAGAATATATTAATTAATAAAACTGGTTTTTAATCTTCCTTTGCCTTTCCCTCCTCTACATCTGGTTCCCATCCCCATCATCCATGTGCGATTGAGAGGAGTTTGCCTGCAGGTGTTGTTTAAGGGTCTCTCTCCAGAACAGTTATTTTGTCCAAAGCTAGGGCTAACCTTTGCTCCCATGTTTCATGCACTCTCACCGTTATCCAGGCTCCGCTTTGCTTTTTTACAAATGTTGCTTCCTACTATTGCCTTTCCTTTTACTACTTGAAACAAACCAAAACAACCTCCCCTCCCCAAAGCCCCAGGGTTCACCAGCAGGTATCCTTCTCTATTCCCTTTTCTTTGCCGTGTTTCACTCCAATTACACGGCATATGTTGTTTCCCTTTGAAGTTCCCTTGCTGCTTGGCTCTGTATTGACTGTCCCCCATCGTTGTCTATCATCAGCAGGTCTGACAAGTTCACAGCTCGTTTCTCCACTGTAGTTGCTGCTGATTAGAAACAAAAAGTGGCCGTATTGAACCTTCCCCCTCTACTTACCTGCTTACCTGCTCCTACAGCCCATATTCTTACAGTTTCTTTTGGAGGGGGTCTCTTCCAGCATTTTTGGTTACTTCACCCCCAAAACCAACTGGGGGAAGAGGCGTCCTTTCAGTGCTCTCTAGGATTACAGCCCAGCAACCCAATTTTGTGTGCACACCCCCTAACACGCATACCTGTGCACCCCATCAGTTGGGTCGGCAAGAAAATTTCCCCTTAGTTTGACAGTTCTTGTAGGACTTGTAGGATCAGATACCTGATCTCCATCCTTCAGTATGCTCTTAACTATAGACCTGGAGGTCCTGAAAGAAGTAGATGATGTTGCTGTGTGGTAGAAAGTTAGAGTGAGCAAGGCACCCTGGAGTTAGGCAGGTGAATATGCTCCTGAAATTTGCTTTGGGAAAAATCAGACTAATTACAGCTCTGTAGGATCCTTGAGGAAGGTGCTTTGTCCTAGTGGAGGTGCCTGCTTGCACCTTCCTCCGCTTGGCAGCTAACATTTAGCAGGGGCAACAGAAATGCCTTAATCTCTAAAAAGGCTCCCTCTGTTAGGGTGAGAGAATTTATTAATTTTCTGTATTGTTTGGGTTTTAGTTACTTTGCTGAAAATGTCCACAAGGGGCCAGTCTACTGATTACTTGGGGATGCAAATACTTATCTGCGGGGAGCTAGGGTGAGACCCTCCAAACTCTGGTAACATTTAGCAGGGGCAACAGAAATGCCTTAATCTCTAAAAAGGCTCCCTCTGTTAGGGTGAGAGAATTTATTAATTTTCTGTATTGTTTGGGTTTTAGTTACTTTGCTGAAAATGTCCACAAGGGGCCAGTCTACTGATTACTTGGGGATGCAAATACTTATCTGCGGGGAGCTAGGGTGAGACCCTCCAAACTCTGGTCATACGGTTGCAGGAAAAGCATCCGCTCCTTGCCTGAGCTACCCTGAATGAGACACACTGATGTGAAGGGTTCTTTAAATTATTTTTTAAAGCCGCCAGTCTCCTATGCCGTCTAGTCCTTTCCTTATTGTGTAGCTACTTTGTGGTTTTAATTAATATTATGATTATACAGCAGACATGCTTCTACAGCGTCTGTTGCTGTGGCAGCTAGACACTTTAATTACAGAGATTAAAACACAAATCAAGGACAATACAGAGTTGTTATGATGATAATTACCGGATTTGAATATTTGTAGAAAACTGGCCACTTGAGCCACTGAGGTTAATGTACAAATACGTGCCTCTCGGTCTCTTCTGGAGACCTGCGTTCAGGCGGCTGGTTGGGACAGGGCAGGGAGAGCGTGGAGGGTGCCGTCGTGCTGTCACCTTCCTGAAGTGTTTGAGCTGTTGGAAGAACTGATACTTTTAGCCTAGGGGGTGACAAATTTGCTCATCCGGGGTCAAGACCCCAGTGCAGGGCTTCAATTGTATTATTCTGTTATTTATTTTAAAATAATTTTTGTTTAATCTTAAAGGAAACATTTTCTCATTTCTTACCAAAATGAAAATGCTGGAGGAAGGATTTTTAGTATTTACTTAAAGGAACCTTGAAAATTCATTCTATGTTTTAAAATTTGAAATACTAATATAAGAATTTTTACTTCTTTAGAATATGAGCTGTTTGGTGGGTTGAAACAGTTTAATATGTTTAATACAAATTTGGGAATATTCTAGTCCATCTCTATATGCGTTTCTGATTTCGGGGAAGGAGGGGAGGAAGATTGCCTGAAATAATTAATCAGGCTTTAAAATCACCATATAATTTAGGCTTGCAGATCCAGCCCAGAAAGCTTTCATAAGGCTTAAGAATACTTGCCAGCCTCAAAATAGGGTTTAAATCTTTGCTTTCAGTTATTTTTATTTTACAAAAAAAAATCTGTAGTTTAAGAATCTTTGTATTTTGCTCTTGTCAGCTTGTAAATATCTTCTTTCTTGATACGTGAGCATATGTGCTCTTTCCACTAGATTTTCCACTTGCTTGCTTGTGCGTTCGCTTACTCTTTAAATAGAAGGAACAGAATATGATCTCCCCTTAATTCTTGGCCCAGAGGTCTGTAACAGATCTGTTGTTATCTGGCAGTTCATAGCTGTCAGTATGCTCATGCAGTGGTCACTGGGAAATGTAAATGCTGCTCCTTTGAATGCAAAGGACCCTGATACTTTGGTCGTACACTCCCTGATTTTGCCACCGTTCATCCTCCCACATCATTGCCAAATCCCACTTGTCTCATGCTGTCACACTGGCAGGGAGCTGAGAGTCATAATCATATTAGAAACATGGCAGGTTAAACTCGGAAAGGAGAAATAAAAAGGGTCTCTCCAGAAGGATTTCTGACTGTTGAAAAATCTCCAAGTCATCTACTGCCAGCATTGCTAGACACCAGGGGATTGTCACCTGCGGTGCAGTAAAGGAAAACATTTCTTTTTTGAAAGAATACACCACCATATTCTTCCTTAACTAGGCAGAAGTAAGGGGTTACTAGCAGGAGCTAACTATAAACCTACAAAGAGTGACAAATAAACCGAAGAGAAGCAATAGAGTATATGTGGTCGTTCGTTACTCATCTCCCTAGAGAGCTGTAGAGATGCTGTGTGCGAAGGTGGAAGCAGCAGCCTGTGCATGGCCTTCCCTTTCCCATCACCCTCTCTTGATCTAAAGTAGCACTCCCTCCTAAATGCACTCTTGATTTGAGAGAAAGCTCAAATGAAGCACAGAAAGTGTTTCCCAAACATATTCCCTGCCTCCGTGTATTTCCCATATGTGGAGGAAGAAAGCCAGGTCTCTAATTGTTGCTGTAATGATTGTCCCCATGGATCCTCTTAGGGAAACGAGCTTGTGTTGCCCTACGTATTTTCAGCAGGCGTGGGTTTTTACTTGCAAGTGAAGGAAGACTTTAAGGCACACAACTGAATTTTGATACTGTGGTCTATCCAGGGGAGTGGATAGACCTACTGTGCTCTACTTAGAGCAGGTGAAACAAGAGCTCTTCAGGCCATACAATGCAACTTTATTTTGTACGGGTTATTTCATTTTCAAGTATCTCCAACTACACTATAGAATTACACAGCGGAAAGCATGTGGTCTAAATTAGAGCAGAGTACAGGCATGGAGTGGTGCATAAATTAAAATCATAAATAACTGAAAGAAGAAGAACTTGCAAGGTAAGGTCGAAGAGAAAACCCATGTTTTCATATTAGGTTTCATAAAAGATGGTATCGCTAAGCCAAAGAGATAAAAGGTAATTTGACTGTATGGCAGAACCTAGAAGGAAACGTTGTCCTATGGGTAGAAGAGTGGTGGGAAGCATCATCTGTTTCCCCTGTCTCCTTGTTGACGGGAATTGACAAAGGTAGAGAAAGAGACAGCTGAGAGGTTTCCAAAATGTTAAAAGACGTTCAGTCCTGTGGCTTGGGCTTATGCTAATGATCAAGTTACCTCTTGTGAGCTGAGCAGAAGTGTCTTTGTACAAGCTTTTAGCCTGCAGCAAAAGCAAAATAATTCAGCTGAGTTTTGATTTGCAGTGAAAAAAGTTTAGTGTGCTTCTCGGTATCTCAGTGCATGGGCAGTTACTGGTTTATATGTGCACAGGTGACTCAGTTCTTGCTCATTTTCAATGAGGAATTAACTAGCAACTTATAAAATCTCACAGTCCAGGACAATGGGATGAAGAAGGTTGTACAGTTTCATTTTAAAAGGGAGATAGTTTTCAACCAGACCATGTTAAAGAGGGATGCAGTGGAACAGCCTGATGGCTGTGGTGAGGCTGGGCTTCTTGATCATCTACAGGAATATCAGTGCAGGTAGACTGCAGGAAGGCCCTGGAACAATGAATCTAAATACCTGACTCAAAACAAGGCTGATGTACAGAGTAAGGATTCAGCAGATGCTCTGTTGAAATAATTACATGCAGGGCTTTCCAAAATAATGTCTCAGAGATAACTTCTTTTATTCCTTGTGTGAGTTTTCTACAGCATACTGTCTTCTATATTGACTGCATTGAGCTGTTGGCATCCCAGCATCCTTGGCTCTGGGACTTTCGGAGTACACCAGTATTTTCCATTTGCTCAGAGGACATAGAGGAGCTGGTAATAAACAGCTCCCAAGGGACCGATCCTTAGATTGTCCATGCAGTCTCTTAGTTTCTAAGTGTGATGGATCACTAATCACACTGGTGGCATTAAACCAATTAATAATAGAAAAACCAATAAAATGTTGTGTTCTCCTGAACTTAATAGGGCTTTGTCAAATACTTTAGTAGCGCTGGGATTTTATCCTTATTATTTAAACATTTAAAACATCTGAATTGCAGTTTAAAATTGTGTTAGTTAAATGCTTAACTAATCCAGATATTTAAGATCGGCAGGTATATGTGTGTACATACTGTGTTCCTGTGGATGCGCACTGTGTATGTAAATGCCTATAGTTACATGACATGTATATTATGTGTGTATCCACATCTGCCTACGATAGATCCTTTGTTACTGCTCCAGACTTATTTGTCAGACACCATTGGACAACTTAATTCAGAGCATTAACGGTAGTTTCTTTTCATTAACAGTCTTGTTAATTTGGGAGGCAGTAGTCGTTAGAGTACAGTGTGAAAACAACAGTATTGTATTGCAAGTGTTAGAGAAGTTCTTGATGTTTTCAGATCCTCAACTCTTAACCTGTCAATACTCCTGTGCCACTGGGCGTTGAATGTCCACAGCTGGATCTATCCCTTCATTCTGTCTTTAAAGACTGTGTGAAGAGGAACCTCCGCCTGCCATCCCCATGGGCTGCTATAATGCCTCTTCGTGCTACTTTTCGCTTGTATCGTGGCATACATAAAATCAGCTAATTCTGAACCTTATTTGCCTTCAAGATTTTTTGCGTTAAGAAAGCCCAGACTGACATTTGCTACTAAGGTTCGACTCCAGAAAATCAGTTCTGCCACTACTGAAGTGGAGTGCCCGCGTCCACTGCATGTATATGGGGAGAAGGAAGGTAAATCTTGTCGTCCAGATGTACATCCAGCTTTAGCTGAAATCTGCAATCTAACAGACATGGGATATGCCTCTATTTCATTCAGATCCCCTCAGCCCTTTAACAGTGTGAGTCCTAATTTCGCTAAAAGTGTGTCATTTCTTCAGTGTTTTGGGGGTTTGAATCTAGGACAAGAGTATCAGCAGAGAGCAGCAGGTACAAATATGCAGCCTGTATATCTTATCAGATATTCAAGAATGCAGTAAGAAATGTCAGAGAGAGCTTTCTATGAAATATTTAATTAACAGCAACAGCTACAGAAATGAAAAACAACATCCAGGCAATTACAGTGTTCAATAAAGCAGCTCTCAGAGGATGGAGCAGCAACGGATTAGTGACTGACTGGCATTTAAATATGTTATCAACCAGTTAGGGAGACCAGAGTAAATTTGCTCCCCTGGGGATCAAGCTAGTAGAAGTATTATAACTATATTATTGTTTCTCAGGGCAATCAATTGAATTATATGGTGCAGTAGTCTAGGACATTTGGCTGTTATTCCAGCAGCTGGTTACGTGATCTGTTTCACTGGACATTAATACAATGTACTGGGCGAGATACTTCTGTGAGTTTGCAAACAGCTTTTTCTTGTTTAAAATCAACAATGTATACATTCCACTTTTGGATTTTAAATGCAAGGTGTGCTGGAAACTGTAATTTATAGAAGTGGTGGAATATGCTAATCTTTGGACGTTAAAATAGAACACAATAAAGAATTTATGTTATCTTTATCTCCGGGGCCAAATATATGCTGAGAAGGCATAATTAGTCTGCCACTTGTAATGCCTTCTTTTCTCATGATCATGCAAAGGCGTGGATAGTTTCACTGATTGGGGATTTTTGCTGTTATAGATTTTACATTAGAAAAACGGAAGCCCTAGAATAAATAACTGTGCTTTTAGTATGATGAATGACATAAAATTACATGAACTGTACCCATACTTCATTGCAAGCTAATGCATTCCCTTTACACATACATACAATCTTGATGATGCAAAAACCCCATTTCATGATGATGCTGTACAGGAAAGGCATACTCCAGTGCACACAGATAGATGTGTAGTTGAATTTCTGATTGCATCTGGTGGTTGAGTCCATTGTTTCTCTCTGTCTCTTCACAGAGTACAGGGATGCAAAGGAACTTATAGGGAGTTTGCAATTTGCAAAGTTTGACCTAATAAATAGGGTTTGTATTGATTTACGTTAGATGCTGACCAATTTGGCAAGTAAGTTAAAATGAATCAGCATCCTTTCAATAAATAACTGGTCCAAACCCCACAGTGTATGAGCCAAAGGATAGCAAGCCAAAATGATTCAGTAAGGGATCTACGTTTCTTTGATATCATTCATACTTTCTTTATAACAGCAAGGTTGCCTAGGATAGCTTGTTGAGCCAATAGCGTAACAGACTCTTTCTCATAAGGAGACGCAGAGCAGCAGAGAACAGCTTGTTATTTTTTCTCCCATTGCATTTATATAGATTCATTTTCCCCCACAGCCCCTTTCTTCTCAGTTTCTCTTCCAAAGGTGAGAGCAACCTTTGCTCTGAGGACACAAGGAGCCAATATAATGGTCCAAGACAGAGCAGCTACCAAAAGGGACACCACTGTGAATGATTTCTTACACTGTAAGTGCATGTTATTGATGATTAGAAGTGAGGAGGAGCCCTAGATAAGTCAACCTGTTGAAAACCCAGGCGTCTAGGAGTCCCCTGGAATAGCTAAACAATTTTCCATTAATTGCATGCTTAACTTTAGAAGAAGAGACTGCCATTAAAACACACAGGAGGCTAAATAACTTCAATATGGTTAAAAAATATTTATCTAAAGACTGTGAACCCCAGAACAATGTAGTCAACAAAATAATACATCAATATGAACACATTTATGTTCATGAACAATCACGAAGACAATTAAAGACAAACATGTCATGCTAGTAAAGCCCACCGTGAATGATGGCTTGTATAAATCAAGAAGTGTCCCGGATGCAATTCTGGTTCCATCCAAAGCAGGTAAAATGGGTGGGATGGTCTGATCCAACTGGCAGAAGAGGAACTAAAGCAGGGTCCTGCTGCTCACTGCTGACCAGCTCGTCATGAAGAAGAGAGGGGTATTGTGTGTTGCCTTATCTTGCAGGTGCCAAGATGTAAAACACATTACTGAGTAAGAAGTCCTTCACTAAAAATGGACTATGTGCTATGCTTTGTAGCTGAGAAATGGCTAATAAAAAAAATAAATGGGACTAGCTGCCCTGAGATGTTGCTGCTGGAAAGAAATTCTGGATGAGATAAAGTACAAACTGAAGAAAATGCGTGTTTCATCTCTGTTCGCATTGCACTAATCACTGAGATGTTTTGAGAGCTCCCGGGCACCCCTCAGCAGTCGCTAATAATTCCACATTGCAGCAAGGAGAGGGGGGCAGTGGTCAGGCAGGTGAGAAACTCGTAGAAAAGCTGTTTGTACACCGCTCAGTCTGCACAGTCCTGATTAAAAGGAGCAGTGTGGATCCATTCTGGTCTCTTGCAAAGACACCTTGGAGAAAATTTGTCAAAGTGGAACCAATTCTCACTGTGAAAATTATGAAGTGCCCCTCTAAAGCTAAATATTAGGGATCAAGTTGCTTGAAGCTCACATGGTTTTACCCATTACCCCTGTAACACAGGGAATTGAGGGAAGCAGAATGAGAAAAAGAAAGATGTTCTGAATAACAGAAGCCTGAAGTTAATTAATGCTCAGAAAGTGGTTTGAAGATGAAAAGCACTACTGCTAAGTGTTATTAATCGTGGAGTAACCCTGCTGTTAATTATAAATAACAACAATGCTACATGCAAAGATCTCAAAATCCTTTTGAAATATGAATCACTGATTTATTCTGATATTCTAAATGGGAAGAATGAGGCATGGAGGAATATAACAACTTGTTCGAGGAAGGCGTTAAGTACAGAAATAGAGGAGTCCAAGACTGCAATCCAGATCTCAGACTTGCCTTTTACAGGTTTAACTCCTGCGGACTGTTCCCCAACTCTGCAAACACTGTGCAGCAGAGTCCAACCTCTGACTTTTCTTGAGTTACATAGGAGTTTGTAATTGTGCAGAATATTACCGATGAACTGAGATGATGTGTACCTATACCTCTGATTTCTCTTCTATAATGTTAGGAAGTGCAAGGAATACTTGCAAGGAGTCTGAAGCTGTATAAAATGGTCGAAGCAATCGAGCTCCAATGCAGTAATTCCCCTGAAAGCATCCCCGGGTTTCCAGTCTTGCCGTGCCTGTAAAAATAAAAACATTCAGTATTGCTCCTCCTTTCCACTGCTTTGTTTTCAGCCTGGAGTGATGCTAGGCTGAGCTCTCAAACAGAGGTTTCCTAACTCAAAGCCTGTTACTTATTCCTAGAATTCTCAAAAATGAAGTCTGCAGAATGAAGTGACTCAATTGGGGCTGAGCAAACAGTGACTGAATTTCAATCAGAGATGCTAATCACACCCAAGGACCCTCTTAGTTTTAGGGAATGACAACGTGAAAGTAAAATAAAAAGAACCAGTTCCTGCCGTAAAAAGAGCATCTCATCTAGGTCTTGCCCTCTCTCCTTTCTTGTGGCTAATAGACGTTCGCTGCTGTATTAGTTTCACTCTCAGTTTCATCAGTCCCTTTTTAAATGAGGATTTTTAGTTCTCAAACTAATCTTTTCCTGTGAAGGAGGGTTCATTTGTGTGCTGTTATTGTCATTAACAGTGTAATCTTCAGTCTTAATGTTAGCCTGTCTATTTTGTGCTTCCTTAGGGTAGCTGTGAAGTACTTCTCCAGTAAACCCATGAGTGCCTCTGTTTTCGCATCTTACTGAGGACTATTGTGTATTGTGATCATCTGCTAATAGAGGAGATTAGCTGCATCACAGCAGTCTCCCAAGCAAGAGATATGACACTTTTTTTTTCTTTTTCCTCTTCAGTTGATGTTATAAGCTTGTCTTTTTATACTGGGAATAATCATTTTGTGTTGTTGTTTTATTATTGCCATTTCTTCTCTAAGATTTCTAACTGCAGAGTCCTAAAGCGCTTCCTTGTTTCATCTTCATGGCCATTCAGTGTGTTTAATGGGCTTACAAGCAAATCGAGACTTCTATCGTTCTTGAATGGAGCTTTTGTTGGAGTCAATCTGCTTGCACAACTGGGATCACAGGTGTATGCAACCTTTCAAGCAGTGGTTTCTTGTACTCCAGACCAAATTTGCCCAGATGTTCTTTCGAGAGCAATCAGAATTATTAACGTATAGTTCAGCAAAATGTTGACAGAATACAAAGCATAAAACACCTTGCGCTGAAATTCCAAACCCTATTAAATGGGCTAATTCACCTACTGCTTAATTGGCTGGAAGCCATATGAGTAATTACGCCACTGACATCTTCCAAAATTATATTCTTAATTGTTACATTTATTTGCATCACAATGAAATAACCACATCTCAGTTCAGCACAGCTCAGCTCCTCTTCTAGCAACAGCCTCACCAGAGTAAGGGAAGAAGCAGTTTTACATTTCACAGGGTTGCCTTCATGAAAACGTCAATTGGCGAGGTAGCAAAGCAAGGCCACTGGGGAGACGGGGCAGGAAAACGCAAAGTTGGTCTGTTTATTCTCGAACATATGTAGTTTGGTATTGTAGTACGTGGTGGCTTTTATTGTAGCATGCTGCGGAAGACTCCTTTCTTTTCTTTTTCCCCCTCTCTGTTATTATTCACTAAAATGTATGAACGTAGCAGGGCAATGCTATATTGGTTGTGCTTGCAAGCTGCAATGTAATATCACACTCCAGAGATGCAGTGTTTCTATTTGCTATCATAAATTTATTTTGTATTTTCTTTCCTTCATAAAATATACCCCTCTTCTTTATACAAATAATGTCATTCCAAGGAAAATGTATGCAGAACCACTTTACAGAAAACCTCTATAAGCACTGTTTGGTCTTGCTGTGTAGATCTACTCTCTAATTGCTTTGAATTTACTTTATTGCAAGGCTGGGGATTGCTTTGAAGTGATTATGAAAAAATAAGCAGGCTTCTGCAAAGGGAATTTAGGAAAGAAAAAGCTTTTAAGAAATCCTATTTTGAAGTTCCAGTTCCAGAGGGTCCCCAGTTACTGAAATGTAATGCCAATGCATTCCTTTCCCTTCGTTCTCTTTAACGGTGCACTCTTCTTCATTAATAAGTCTTACACTGGCATGAAAATTGTTTCTTGAGATCATTTTCCAGCCATGTCATTTTGTTGTAGGGGGCCGCAATATTACTATATTTATTGGCTTTTTGAAAGTCCTTTATATGCATTCAGGAATATTTTCATCCATCTCACAAGAGCTTTACCCAATTTTAACCCTGTTCCAAAATACAATAGACACATGATGGGTTTGCTGGCTGCATGATATCTTCTTTCTGAAGTACATGAGTTAGGTACAAAGTCCATCTGAGTGTCTATTTGACCAAAATAAATTGAATACTGAAAATAAGGACTTAGAGCAGGTTAATGTTATTTAAAAAAAAAAAAAAAAAGGAATAATAAAAAAAGGAAGTGAAGATTCGGACTCAAGTTTTTTGTATTTATGAGCAGTCAGGAGACCCAGGTAACTGCTGCTAAGTCTGACGACTTTCTATGAAAGAAAAGGGCGGGGTTGTATTTTTCAATGTATAATCAGTTAGAGATTTCTGTAAAAACCCAAAAGCAGATCCAGCCGTCTTTCTATCTATCCCAGCATGAACATTAGAGGATGACGAAGAAGGAATAGAAATCAGATCCGTGTTGTTTTCTTCAGGCCTTAGGAACAGCATGATTCCCAGACAGCGTTCCCTTTTAGAAACTCTCTGCGTTCATTTATGAATTGTTTATTTATCAACAAACTCAGAATTTCCATCCATGCATAGAAGACTTGTTGGTTTTCTGACGCAAAGCTAATAACGTCTGCTCTTAATTAAACATTAATAGTAACAAATGGCTGCCTATCAGGTTTTTATCCCCTGTCAATCTGTGCGGTATCTGAACATCTTCTGGAAGGCAGATTTCTCACCCTGCCTCACTTAGGGTGCCCTGAACCCAGCGCTCACGAAAGCATCACCCTTACAGGCATGCTCAAGACTGTCCATTTCAGGCGTGGGTGCTGGACTCGGAAAACGAGTCACCCGGATTAATTACAGGAATGAGGCGAAATAGAGATAAGCCCACTGCCTCGCGTGGGACTCATGCTGAGGAGGGTGTGCTCAGGGGTGTGCGTGGATATAACTGATTTGATACTGATTTGGATCTCCTGTGTTGCAGTAACCCCAAATTAATAATACTCCGCTTTAGATCCTTTTTTTAAATTGTCTTTAAAATGGATGTTTGGGAAACATGTATCAGGGAAAAAACGGGTATGCTAATAACACAAAAATTAGCAGGCATCACTGACAGTCCCACAGCAGATAAATAAAGAGAATAAAGCTGCTGGCATAGAAGGAAGTGAAATTTTTTGTAGTGTATTAGTTAAGCATTAATTTCGTGATAAGTCATAGTTTCTCTGGTAAAAATGTGTTCCTATTCAGACAGCCTATGAAAAAGTTCAAGTGTGTTATAAGTGGTTCATAAGCCGTGCAGCAGCTCCTGCTACGGTGGGGGAAATTCAGCTTCTGCAGCTCCCAGCCCCGTTTGGGCTGTCGCCTCCTTGGTGAGCTCTCCTTGGCTGGTTCGGTATCGATTTTTTCCCTGCACAAAGACCAGACACCTTTTCCCCTTCTCATTTACAGTCCATCTCCGCAGAAGTCAATCAAATGCTCTTACCTATAACTCACTTCAAACGCTTGCTAACTTCAAAAACAGCAGTTCAAAGAACTCTGGTTTATTTGCTGTTTTTGCAGCCGAAATAATTAGCTAATACTTTTTAAATATGTGTTTTAAAGATTATGGTTTAAATCCCCAAACTGTGTCATCATTTGGAAACGAGTCTCCTTAAAATTGCAGAGCAAGCATAAATTACAGAAAAGCTCCAGATGGTCCAGTAGTTTGCTGTTTACTTACAGTAAACCGGATCCTTCCCCTCAGCCTTTTATCTCAGAAAATGCAGTCAGTTAGCAAAAGGCAAGGGGCTTTCTGTGAGCTCTCTAAGGTATCTGAGTCCTTTTACCAACCTGCAAATGAAAAAGCCACCTTGGCTGATTCTGGTGCCATAAATCAGATGGGAAAGTCCGACGTACGTTGAGCTCTCCGCCCGCGCAGCGTTACCGTCCCACGCAGCGGACATCATCTGTGTCACCTCACCCCAAGCCGCGGGAAGAGCTGCTGGTGGGGGCCTGTTGGTAAGACACCTCTGAATTTTCTATTATTATCTTTTTTTTTGCCCTTGACTGTTTGTTTTGAGGATCTTGACAACAGCATTTTATTATTTTACGATCTGTGACTTTGAAGGGAGGACTACAAAAGAGATTTGACTGAAATATTTGGGATATTTGCAACTCACATCTCTAGCGTGGCTCAGCTCTGCTTTCTAATCTTTCCCAAATACTCACAGTTTTCACCGATCACAGATGTTGCCCTAAATCAGAAGAAAGCCCTGTTGTCCATCTATGCCAAGATCTATAGAGAACATCTTTTTGGGTCTCCCGGTACATTTTTTGTCAACTGTGTTTTTCTTGTATGCTTGTTTGTGCTCCAGCTGGGCCTTCTGTGCCTTGTACAGAGAAGCAAACCCTGCCAGCACATTACATTATTTATAAGGCAGAGATGGTATCAGATCTCACTCAGGTTGGAAGAGACTCCGCTTTCAAATAATTACAGAATTTACATTTATGTAGTGCCTCTCAGGGAGACCTTGAAGCGCTGTGTTGAGTGTCAATATGAATCTAGGATTGTTAGTTTGCTGCTGAAAAGAAATAAAATCAGTCGGAGGGGGATAGGGGAGCAAATACCCCATCGGTGGCTGGCTGCCAGAGGTTGTGAGGAGAGTTTAGGTGAAAGATACAACTATCTAAATTGGAACTTAAGAGAGCAGACGTAAAGCAATCTGTAGAAAGAGCACTGGACTCATACATGCCCAGCGTGGACAGAGTCCCAGTTTTATTTTTCATCTAAAAAGAGTTATTAATGGCTGTGTAGTTCCTTATGCAAAGCAATCGGGTACAAGGCAGGGATGAGCAGTCATCTGGTTTTGACGGAAGGGAGGGCTTGACATGGCGTGGGGCGAATTCGGGGGTACGCCTGCGAGTTAATCACAGCCGCTCACATCTGGGCTGTTTCACATCCCGTCTATTAATGTCGTTTTCCAGTTTTAGCCACGACTTGGCATGTTTCTGGCCTCTCAGCAGGGACAGGCACAAGCTGCAGTTTCCTCCAAGGTTCATTTTACCGGGATGTTGGTAACATATGCCTGTCTCTAGGAATGTGTTTGTTGGAAGGAGGGTGTTCTGGAAGGATGCAAAAGATCCATATTTTAAGCGTAAAGCCTAAGGAAGAACTTAATTTTAGTGCATTTGCCAGTGGAAGAAGAGCTCTACTTGTTCTTGTGTTGGCACAATGCAACACATTAGTTAAGCGGTTTGGAAAAGTAGATTAATTTAGTGGAGAGGTCCCAAGTGACACCCTTCTTTCTTTTTCTTTAGAAAATCAATTTTATACAGGAAGCCTTAAAATAAAAAAAAAAAAGAGGGGGAAAGGCCCAGGAAAGCCTGGAGTGGGATGTCAAGACAAGAGCTGGTAGGGCCCAGGGTCTGATTTGAGATAAACTGGATTCCTGCTATTTCACTGCCCTGCTCCTGCATTGCCACAGTTCTCATGGGAATATCTGAGCAGGGATGTCTTCATTTGATGTGGTCAAAATACATTTGGTTACTACTTTTTGAAGACTCTTATGCTGTGGCTGATATAAAAGGTCCTGATTTAAGATCATGAGGGACCTATGTGTTTGGGGCAGCACAAACAAATTTGGGGCACGGTTCGAGGAGATAACAGAGTCTGGGAGCTTCAGGCTGAGAAGATGCAATTTTGAAAGCTGGCTAAATGAGCTATGATATTTTTGTTGATAATTTCTGGTCAGATTTATAACTAGTGGCTTTTTAAAGCATACAGAACTCCCAAACTCTGAAAATTAATATTGTACTGATGGACCTGCTTGAACAAACATAATAAAAAATGTGCTCTCTGTCACGGCAAGCTGAAAAAGCAGATGGCAGTCAGAAGCTGAGCAGCATACAGAAATTTGAAATTTTAAATTAAATCAATTTGAAGCTTTGTTTGTGCCTAAGGCAAGCTTTCCCCTCAGATGAAGGAGAGTGGCTAGCTGAACTCTTTTACGTGGGCTCTGGTTTTGAAAAGGCTGCTAAAAGATTTGAAATCCTCTATGATCTACAGCATTGTATTAGTCTGGGCTAACAGTGGAGCAGAAATATGAAATTCAGGTTGGGCCAGAACAGGAAGGCTTTCCAAAAATGTAAACTCCTGTAATGAGATGGGTACAGAAGAGGGGCTTCTGCTTTTACACAGCGTGCCATAAATATTCAGATTATGTCATATGTTTCCTGTGCTCTGAAGAGATGTAAAAAAATAACAGAAGAAAGAAAGAATCCTGAAGCAGACATACACACTGTGTTGTTCTGCTACAATAAATCAACTTGCGCCTTGATTTAAACATCATGAACTGTCTTGACTTTCCGGTAAGCTCACAGGAGATGATGGAGTAACGCAGGGAAGCTGCTCCCTGGGCAAAATTTTGTTCTCTGTGTCTGAGAGTTCATTAGTAAGATGGGATAGACTGGACCCTGAGGTCCTTATTTTTACTTACTCAATACTCTCCCAGATTTTAATGAGATCTTTACCTGAATAAAAACTACATTTTATCTCAGGCCAGTAAGATTGCTGCCTTCTGCAGAATCGTAAGCCTTTTTCTGCTGTCTCCTAGCTTTTTGGTAATTGCTGCCTTTGTACTTAACCAGCTTTGTGTAGGGACCCTTGGAGCAGGTCTCGGGCTTCTGCTTCTTGGCCACTGGCTGCTACATTAATTCAGTGGTGAAAAGTTATTTTATTTCTGCTGGTTTGTTTTTTGGCCTCTCCTTTTTGGAAATCATCCCATCAAACTGCAGCTGTACTCATCTGTTGCCTTGAGCTCTACAAACCTGCTGTTGATAGTTCATGTGATTCCTACCCTAATCAGCAGTGCTAAAATCCCAGTTCCCCCTGAACTCTCAGACCTGCTCTGAGGTGGTGGGTGTGCAGCTGGTTTTGAGAGGATACATATATGCACGGAAGGGAAATATTCATTTTAGCAAAGCAAAATGATGTCAAGCATAATGTCAAGAGACATTAAAAGAAAATCAGTTTAATGGTTTTTAATTTTGCAGAAAGAAAAAAATAATATCAGGATTCTCAAAAGATGGCTGAATTCTCAGCCAGCCTTTTAAATAAATGAGTCAGTTTTTTGCTCCTTCTTTAGGGATGCAGGTCTGCTGCTCATCCATTTGGTCAGGATGAGTGGTTTGTGCTGCAATAAGCAGTCACCTGGAATCCCCTGGCAGGACAAACTATACCTTTATCCGGGGAAGTAGATGTTGAAGTCACTAGAAATGTAGCAGACTCAACTATATTGAAATACCAGCTGTGTTTACTGCAATTCTCCTGAACAGAAGTGTAAAGGAGAAAAATTTATGCCCTACTGCTCCACGGCGTTCTGTGGGACAGGCCAGAGTAAAAAGAGCGTGGCTGTGGGATGAAGAGAAGCACGGGCTGTGCAAAGGACTGCATGTGGTTCCCCCACCAAGCACCCAGATTAGGCAAGTCACTGCTTTGCTTATTGATTACGGGAGCCTGTGGCGTTGTTTTGGCTGCAGATTGAGCCAGGGCAGATCAGCAGCATCGTGTCGCTGAATGCATTTGTTGCACAGAGCTTAATTTGATTTTTCCCTGAATTTCTCCTCTCTGTTATCAAACACACCAGCTTTTGCAACAAGTTTTTACATAGACAGCCTGAATCGCTGGAGCCTGCAGCTCTCTCTGTGCAGTTGTGGTGTTCCCCACTGCTTGGTAGCGGAGAGGAGTTGTGAGCTTCTGCTCCTGGCACTGTGCTTGTGCTGGTAAGCGGGTAATTTCTGAATCCCGGCAGACTTGGTGGGCTTGAGCGGTTGCGTGCTGCGTGCGCAGCGTTGGTCTCCGGGAGGCTGCGGCAGGACCGCACCAGTGACCTTCGTGGCTGTGCACAGCGTGTGATTCCCGGCAGTCACACACAGTCGCCTTCTTCAGCGTTGCCTTTGGTGGTACGCTGATTTACACTGAACGGCTTGCTACAGATGATAGGTCACCGCTGCTATTAACATTTTTCTAGTGCTTAACCGCTTGTTCTTCTTTCTGATACGCAGTTTCTTTTGTGTCCTGCAGGTTGGAGCGCACGATAGAAAGAGCAGTGGACCTATTGCACAGTGTCACTGGCGTATTCAATACATGCTTCCCTGACCACTGATTATTATCCTTGCTAATGCGCGGGGCTCCACTGTAGCAAAGCATTTGGCATCGCTGCCAGCTGCACTACCAACCAGCTGGCAAAGGACAGGGGAAGGGAACTGAGAAAGGGAGAGAGACCACACTAGAAAAAAAAGATATTTTATACCCAAGTACAATCTTTTTGACAGTACAGCTTCAGAGAGATCAGTGTGGCTTTTTTGGTAATAATGAATAAATATAGCTCAGGGACAAAACAGAAACTGGGTTTGACTTTCCCTTCATCAATAAATTCCAGTGGCTCCATTTGGCTTTAACGATCTTACTCTTTTTGAGGAATTTCTATAGAAATGACAATTGAAAATGGGCAGAGGAAGAAAATTGTCCTCTTGCTACTTTTCTTCTACTCTCTTGCCCTCTCTCAGTCTGCTTTGCAGTTGGAAGAGCTGCTGCATGCTGATGGGTGTAACAGGCCCAATACCGCTGTGTGGTGCCCCGAGCAGTTGGAGACTGGGAACACCATAGCCCAGGGACCTGCTGCTTTTTTGGGAATTTCTTCTGCTGTTCCAGCTTTTTGGCCGATTTCAACATATTTTCTTTCTGTAGTCCTAGATGATTTTTAAAAATCTTCCTGCCTGGAAAACTATGGAAGGAAGAGGCTGGACGAAATAGTCCTGATGTTTCCAGTTGTACATCCAGATTAGGGTTTGGATCGAGAGGCATGTCCTGACCTATTGGGATTTGCTCTTCTTGCATGGAGCATTGTAAGCCTAAAGCCTGAGCGTGAAGCAGATATATGAGATGAAGTGTTCAAATATTCACCAAAAAATATATGTAAAGTCATAGACTTCTGGAGCCAGTGTTCTGGGTCTGCCTTCCAGTATGTGCTGGGAAGTTTATAAGGAGATACCCTCTCAGATACCACTTTCCAGATACATAGACGTGGACTTTTCTTGGCTTCTCTTCTTTTCCCAGCTTCTCTCCTTTTCTCTGATAGCCAACCACCACCAGGTCCCAATCCAGCTGGGAGGCCACCGATGTAGTCTAGCAGAGCGGTACATGGGTATCGTTTGTGTGTGTACAGTCTGAATTTCAGTGAGAGGGAGACCAACTGGTGTAAAATGGCCCCTTGACTCCAGTGGAGCTATTTATCTTACCTCAGCTGAAGTTCTGTACCATTTAATAGTGGCTCTGGCTTCTCCAAAGGCTCTTACACACATCTTGGATTTAGGTCTATCTGCATATCTTTGATTTAGATGCATCCTGAATATGAAGAATCTGTCATTAAGTTGGATGTTACGTTGCCACTGCTACTGGGCCTTTGTGTGATGAATTAACCTGGCTAATGTAGCGTCAGGCACAGGCCCCTCTGCAATGCTGTCTTGCAAGCTTTATAGGTATAAACACACTTATAAATGTAGCAGCCTAACTGCATAAATCTTCTGACGTGTTTGCATCTGGCTACCCTTGGATATCGAGATTTAATTATCTTCAGATAATTAAAAATAATATATCAATAGACTGCAATATGAATAAAAAGGACAGGGGTTTGGGCAGCCTCAAACACCTCTATTGTGTCTTGATAGATGCATGTGCTACGTGTGTGCGCCAAGCGAGCTCTGCCTTCTCGGGTACTGATGTATTAAGTTTCCCATGCAACAACTCCCCTGCCCCAAAAATGGTAGCTATTTCTTCTTTCTTTTGTGTGTCAGGAACATGTAATTTTGTTGTCAGCACATTTTTTGTAATGAAAAGCAAATGGTATCCAATATGTCTTGGAGAAAACGTGCAAACAACAGCAAAATTATATGTTGTTAAAAAAAAGATATGTAACTTGTTTGCTGTCAATACAGCTCTTAATGACAGAGTACAAGGAAAATGTACCCTGTGTTCACTGCATGTGTGCAGTGGTATGTGTAGGATTGGAATATATATATGTATTTAAAAAACTATACCGTGAGAAATTAAGTTGCAAATATTGGATACACACCTGCAACATTTCAAAGAGTTAAAAATGTATGTGTACTTTGTGAATAAGGACTTGGTTCTGTAAAAGATGTGCGAATTGAAAATCCCTGGCTGTTCTCTTCAGAGAGAAGACGTAGACAGCTCCCTGAAATTACTGCTCTGCAATTTGCTGTAATTTTAAGTTCAGACATGGAGAGTAATGTCCTAAATCACAAGCCTGAACAAGGAAAAAGCCAAACCAAAAAAAGCAGTGTATTTGTGTGTGTATGCGTGCACACACGCATACACGTGTGGGTGTAGAATAGGTATAGGAAGAGCCTTCCTTGGTTTTTTGCAGTATCCCATTAACTTTGTCCAAGCAAGTAGCCACTATATAGAATTTATCCTCAAACTGGATAAAGTGGATAATTTATCCTCAAACTGGACTTGATTTTAAGTCCCTGTGTTATTCAGTGTAACTTGGGAAATGGATTTTTTTTCAAAAGCTGTTTCATTCTAAGAAAGATTATGAATGATTTGCTATTCCTATTGCCAGGAGAATTGATTGTTCCTGCTTTGAAATCAGCGAGAAGACATCTGGGGTAAAATCTCAGTGTTTTTGAAACACCCAGCAAAATTCCCATGGACTTCACAAATGTCAGATTCTCCCCAAATATGAAAACTTACTGCTTGCAACCAGTATACATATTTTACACGAAGATCTAGTCATGCCAAACTTTGCTCATGCAGTGAATTTTTGCAAGTGAATAAAAAGGAGAATGAATACTTGAAAGGAAGCTCATGGGCCTTGATTGAATGACTGTCCATAAATATTTGATGCCAATATTTGTCCTGCTCTTGCAGAGACTCTTAAAGAGCTTTTCCTCTGTGATCTTTACTTGACTATTCTTTTCTCCTTTCTTCTCCCCATGTGTTGGACGGCTCATTTGTGTTCCAGTTCTGAAAATGTACGTCTCAGGAGTGGAACTTCTCTTAAAAATGATGATAGTTTAAAAAAAAAACCCGAAGAATCTGTAAGCTGTTCCTAGGAGCACGTTTTTAATAAAAAGTTATTAAACTCTCTGCATCTGCCCTCCACAACCTTATTTATATGCTACTAATAATACTTCTCAGTAGAGCCAAGTTTCAGATAATTACCCCCAAAACTGTCCACATGTTTCACACACATCTGCAAGTTCCTTGGGGTTGTATTTGATTCCTTGTTTATAAAAACACGGGGGATATGAAGATTTCTCGCCTCATCCCTGCTGGAAGCCAACATGATAAATTCAGCTGGGAGGGTCCAGTCCAGCTCATCTGCGTGTTCACTTGGTATCTGCTGCTTTCTGAGGCTTTCTTTGTAGCCTCTGTTTCTGATTGTGCCTACATAAAGCAAGGCCCTGCAGCCCTTAAAGGCACTTTGAATAGTGGTATACAATCCCCCAAAGTAGTACAATAGGGATATCTGTAGTGAGCAATTAAAAACTGCATAAGACTTTATTTGAAAATAATGTTTATAAATCTAATTTTCAGTCACGACATTCAGCCTAGGAAAGCCACAGAGTCTGGCTGCTGTTCCTGCTGTTTTACACTGTTGTAACCCATTAACTTCAGTAACGGCAGTCTTCATTTACACACTCGTAGTGTGCACCAAACTGCCTGGCAGCTGTGGACACTGGGGTGATGCTTGGCTGCTCTTTGCTGCTAGAATAAACCACGTGAACAGACGGTGCTGAGAAAATGAGCACAAAGGTGGCTACCATCAGTGAGGAACAACCTTGCTCGCTTCAGCTTCTGAGCACTCATATTTTGCTTAGTTATCTCTACTAAGATTTTACGTGCAGTATTATGGTGAATGGCAAAAAATAGGAAATGAACAATTGCATAATTGTAGTTAATGTTTTTTTGCAGCTGTAAAACAACAGGGAGGGGGAACAACTGGGATGTAGTTTCAGCTCTGTTATAGCAAGTATTGGCCTCACAGCTCCCGTTAAGCTAACAAGAGATGCACACCTAACAGTCCATACCCCGTAATTAGTAAGATGCAAGAGGGAATTTGGATCCAGAGTATTTTTTTTTAATATTTTTTATTTTTTTATTTATTTAAGTTGGTTTTTGGCATCTAAGGCTTCCTGTTGGATATATTTCTGGGGAAGTCAGGGATTTTTTTTTTTATGAGTAGTTCGCACAAAACGTTAAAGCATTTAATGTTTTTAGCAAGACATTGCTACAGTTGGTGGCCTTCCCAATCAAGAATGACATTAATGAGGGAACTGGTCTTAAGGATGCATGCCATTTCCCAGTGAATTGGACGATATCTGTACACGTACTCATTTGAAATGTACAAATGCAAAAATGTGAAAATTAATTCAGAATATCTTTGTGATCATTTTTGAATAATTAAAAACTCTGTCATAGGCCCTTTCATTTCTTTATTCAACCACTATGACCATTTTTTTTTCCATGGTAAATTGTATAGCAACCTTAATCTGGGATACTGAAAGAATAGACTTTTACATCAAAATAAGCGTAAGGGGAAAAAAAAAAAAGGAGCATATTAATTGCTCCTTCTTCCTACACAGTTTTTTTCGTTCTCTTTCCTTCAGGCATTCCTTGCATAAAAATATCCATTCACCAACTGTTCACCAACTGTTCCTCCGCTCATTGCCCTACCTTAGATTTCATTTTAAGACACCAGCGAATATTTGCTCTTCAGCCTCACAGTCTTTGAAGTTTTCTTCAGGTTTTTAAAGGTAGCAATTTGAGGATATACCAAACAGCAACAGTGAATTAATAAGCACTTTCTGGAAGGGGCTTAGGTGTTATTAAAGTTACGCTTTTATGAAACCGTTAGTAGAAACATCACACAGATTAACTGAACTGCCGGCAGCGTATTCCTGACTTTAGCATCCCTCAGTGGTTTAATTCCTCTCGCTCCTATCCTTCAACTTTTGGCACTTTCCAGCGGTGTCCTTCATCATCATAAGATCAAGTGGTGCCTTTTCAGGCTTGGGGTTTAGGCGAGACAGGAGAAGATCATACTTTGAAACTGTCACGGTGGCACATTCACCTCTCGGTTTTGAATGGTGTTTCTTTTGTCGGTGGTGAACAGAGGGAAGAGGGGTTTTGTGGGCTCCGCGTGGGGCTCTGTCTGCAGCTGGGTCTCTGGGCAGCCCGGGGATGTGGCTGGAGCCGCAGCAGCGGTCACTGCGGGCGGCACATCCGCTTTGTCCGCTTGAGGCAGGAGCGGGACGAGACACAATGCAGTGACCGGGGTGGAAGATCCCTTCAAAGAGACCTGCAGAGCTTTCGGTGGGAATGAACTCCAAATCCCACCCTATGCCCCATTATTTATATCCTGGTTTTCCTATAGCTATTTACATTGTCTTCCCCTTTGGAAATAGAGAAGCAGATTGAAAACTCAGACTGTATCTATAACCATTAAAGTAGATGTTCACTATAACAATGAACTCCTGCAACTACCTACTAAATTATGCACAAACATACCAATTCCTTGAAGACTGTGGACAAATATAATAAATATCTTCTGTTATCAGCCAGGATGGTTGACTGTGCAGTTTCTTTTCTCGTTTCCACGTGGTGGGCCAGGTGGCCTTCTCCTGAAGGTAGCTGAGATGAACAAGGCGATTAGGAGGCAGCATTATTTATTTTTTCAGAGCTTTCTATTGAAGTTCTAGGGAAAAAAGTTATAAAAAATACACTGTGCACAAACCTGTTTCTATTTCCTGGGGATGGGGCTGGAGTCCTAGCCTTAAGAACTATCAAGTCATGCAAAGTGTTACCTCTGTACTTTAAAAAGGAGGGGAAGAGGAGCAGATGCTGGCTGACCTGCCTGCCGCATCGTTCCTTTTTTTCTGCCCGTTCATTTTTAGGGGCTCTATCATCATTTAGATACCTGTGACAGCTTCTCTTCTAATAATAATATAGGCACAGGAATGAGTGAGACCTAAGGTCCATCTATTCCAGTATCTTGTCTCTGACAATATTCATTACAGTCTTTTTGGGGGGCAAAGTGTATAAGAGCTGTGCAGGACAGAGATGTGGAATAATGTGATTCCTTGCATGGTCTCCTTGGATCTATAATACTTAGAGACTGACCTAACCCCCGAGGCACAGGGTTTAATATCCCTTCAGGTTTTTTTGCTGCCATTAATTATGACAGCGCTGGATGTAAGAGTGGACGTATTTGTTGTTTCCGTGGATTTTTCCTCTTTCCGTCTCTTGAGACATGTGATCTTGCATCTCGTTTGTCTGAGCAAAGCAGGACATGCTCCTTACAAACAAGTGAATTATAGGGGCATGAAGGGACATTGCAAAAGGATTAACGTGCCCCCTCCTCATTATTCTTTATGTCTGATTATAAATAGCCCAGGTTTTATGATGGAGCCCAGAAGAACTTGCAGAGCAAGTATTCGAACATTTTGTTGTGTCTTTTAGCTCTGTGGATTAGTTTGGCCAATTTCAATATATTTCCTTATCTCTCTAACGTAGGGGCTTTTATAGAGTCCCTCAAAGGAATATTAATATGCTCCACACAGAGATTATTTTATGTGCAGAATGAAATGCCTTGCACCTCTACTTTTTCATCCATTGTTTTGAAAGCCCCAATATACACTGGTAATTTTGGAAAGCTCTTAAAAGAATAGGTGGGATTTGCTCATAAATCAGCTGTGCTTTGATCTGGCTATTTGCTTCCTTAAGGTGCTCTAAAAGGTGATAATATTTCAGTATTTTTCATTTTCCCAAGCATCGCACTTGCACAAGCGACATAGGTGTGTAAGAATCATCAGGTTTTATTAGACTCAGATTTCTCTTCCAGTGTTTTCTTTCACCTTTTGATTAGCAATGCTTTGATATATCCGTGTTGAGGTTTTGGATGCACCCCATTACTGAATCATGTTCTCTCATAATGACTTACTACAGTCGCTTAAGTTCTCTGTGCTTAAATGTGTAAGTGGCAAATGTAGACTCTCTAATGAAATACAGAAAATGTTGCTTAATATTTGAGATGCTTCAATTTGAAGAACAGAGCAGACGGGGTATGGAATTTTGTTTTTATTTATTGTATTGTTCTTTGTGCTTGTTCCATGAGGCTGGTAATAATATATACTGTATTGTGCCACTTTGATTTAGAAGCAGCTTTACTTCAGGAGTGTAATTACCCTTTCTTTAGCATTAGTTCATTCTTGGCACATGGGGAACTGTTCCCCTATTTCTTCTTTTGTCCTTGTTGGTACTTTCTTACGTGACATTCTCTCCATTCGTATGATCTCTGACCCTAGTGAGGCACAAGTCGCTCCGGAGTCAAACTACAGATGAAGCCCATTCAGAACAGCTGCAAAAAATATTCTTTGCTTCGGGAACTGTTTGGTGCCATACTCCCTAGGGAAGGACGTTTGTTTCCCAAAACAAGAAAAAAATCTTGCTGTGAACAAAAGAGATAAAATATTAAGCATCATTTTACCACTCACAAAGAATAAAAATAATTTAAGTCTGGACATGAATGTCTTCAGCAGAGCATAGATTATTTTTCAGGTTGAGTGTGCACTCTGCAATTCAAAACACAGTTGAATATTCAGACTTTTTTTTTTATTCATAATTTCAAAATGCATCAAATGTTTTTTTTTTAAAACCGAAAAACATGCTTAACAGTACATATTCTAAGGCTGTTGTTGGCTTCTAATGGTGAGTCAGTTTGTCCTTTATCAGAATAGCAACACATGGCTAAACTAACATAAACTCCTTCGACTGTCTTATGCACGTGGTTAGTCTGCTAGCGTTTGTGTTGAATTGCAGAGAGGCGATAAGGATGCAGAAACCGTTTCATCCAGGTTTCCATTACGGAGCTGAATTTCAGCAACATCCCTCCTCACCTGCCCTATTCCCTTGTAGCCTAAAAGTAAAAAAAATCGTGTTTCAACTCTGGCTGGCTGGATCCTCGCTGGCAAGGAGTATCCTTTCAGATAACCTCAGCAAAACCGAACAGGTTCTTTGGAGATATAAAGCCTCCGCATTGGTTCTTTAATTGTTATTTTTCACATGTTATTTAATGCTTCTGTATCCCCTTCTTGCAGCCCATCCAGTTACTGAGTTACATCACGTACGAATCACAAACAGATGATGGGTCCTGCCATTCCAATGACATCTTCCAGGTCTAGATGCAGACACAGTGCGAACATCCCCCCAGGGAACATAAGATGCTCCTGATTCACTGAGCTCCGGGATGCCATCTGCAGTTCCCAACACTCCTTGCCCTTTTGGGGCAGCCACACTTCCAGCATGGAAAGTTAATCATATCTGTCTCAAACTTTTCTTTCCAAAGTCAGTAATTCATTACCGTGGCCCACAGAGTTCAGCGTTTTGGCTGAGAGCTGTTTTGATAAATTAGTTACGGACTTTATTCAGTAGTTGTTTGAAAAGTAAGAAAGTTTTGTGCCAAATGGAGAGAAGATTTTGGTGCAGATACGTGACAAGATGCATAAGGCCCTAATGCAAATATGGATTATGCTTTCTTTGGCTGTCGACATTGCCTGGAAATTGTGATTCTTCCTGATTTTTAATTGTTTTTAGAGGCTGCTGTTGATGTGAAATTCACTTGATTAAATTTGACTGCAGCTTGCGTGTTTTTAAAGTTTTATTAGGAGCTAACACTGCCTGGATGTGCAGACTGCCTGTCGAGTTACCTGCCGTCGTCTTCTTTCTGGCCAGTCCTAAGAGGGAGATACTAGGTAGCCACGTCAATTTAGTTACAGTGGTAGGGCATCATTTTAGCTACTTTCTGGGTTTGCTCCTAACTTCCCTCCCAATTCCGTTAATATTCACTTTCATTAAGGCGATACAAAAACAGACAATCATCTCAGGGCCCTTTTTGTCATCTTAATGAAAATGAAGCTGTAACAGTGATACACTTCCAGTGCAAAGAGATTTGACTGCAGTAGGGTAGGCAATTACTATTGTATTAACATATCCGTGTTACATTAATGACGGAGTGCCACGCTTGCTATCAGGAGGCTGTGGTTTACTTTTGTCTTGCATGCAGAAAGGGATCATTAGAGTTCCATGAATAATGGAAATCAGAGAAGAAAAAAAAACCTATTAGGGTATTTTATCTATCTTCCTGCCAATATAAAATTCCTTTTTTTCAGTTCATATTCTACAGTTGTGTTCTTTTTCCTCACAAAATGTCTGCGTTAAAATTCCTGGATAACTTTCTGTGGGAAATGTGATCTGAGTGCTGTTAGGATCAGTGGCAGGACTCCCACTGATTTCAGCAGCAGTTGAATCAGGACTGTAAAAACTTGAACACGTCTTGGTAGGTAGCTTCTTGCAAGCAGGGTTTTAATCTATAAATCAGTAGGAGACGTACAGGGTCTGTCCGATCACATACTGTAGCTATAGAGCATTCGCTCGGCTGCGGTAGTTGCTGGATCTGGGCAGCTAGAAGGCAGATGGAATGCAAGTGATTACACCCACGTTGCCTATTGATAATTCATTATTCTTTCACCTTCAGAAAATATTTTCAAATCTATTCTGGTAAAAAAGGCACCAGATATTTATTTTAACATATCTTTCTGCATGGGCTACAGCTTTATTCCACAGCTGCTTTTTATTTTTTACTTATGGAAAGGAGGCATCATGGAGAGAAGAGGATCTGAGATGCAGACACCCTTCCCGTGTGCCGCTCCTCTGTTGGCGGCACCCAGAGGTTGTGAGAAAGTGTCATAATTTCTGCAATATCCAGGGGAAAATTTTCCGAAAGCAGGATGATTCTTATTTTTCATCTGTTTAACCTTTGGGGGAAAACGTGTGTGGTTTTGTCATTAGTCTTGCTTTTTGAACCCACTGATTTCACTTGCCAATGCGGGGCCTGTTTATGCAGCTTTGCTGATAACCTTGTGAAGCGCCTTCGTCTTGCTGTCCTCCGTATTTTGCATCATTTGCCGAGCTAGACCCATGCCACCCCTCACGTTTTCCTAGTGTGCAAAGTCCAGTGCATCCCATTTGCAAAGCATTTCGGGGGTCCTGAGAACAGGCAGCGCTTCCTGCACATTTGAAGGTGAAATCCCACATATAACTTAATTCTGCCCATGTTTCATATTTCTAGATGACACGATCTATATATGTGCTAGGTCAGGACACAGAGAATGGTACAGAAAGCAGTAACTTTCAGATAGCTCAATGAAGGCTGGAACGAGTAAGAGTGTTTTACACCAGAAAAACCTGTTAACTGCAGGGGACAACATTAGGCTGTCCATCCTGCATGGAAAAAGCCACCTATGAATGCTAAAATATGCAAGAGCTGCAGCAGATGTCTGTGATTTAGAGATTTAAATAGCTCTTACACTTGCCAATAGCTCTTACGTACAGGGATTATCCACCTTCTCAGATAAAAGTATGGTCTATAAAATGTGGAATATAGGGAAGATCAGGTAACCTTGAGCAGTGCTAAAGCTCCTGAGAGAGGGGACGATAGACGGTTTCTTTGGTTGACTCTCCAACCCTCTCTTATTAGGGCTGTGAACACTTTCAAGATTTCTCAAAGTCTGGTGTAGCAGCCTGACTGCAAATCAACCTAGGTAAAGAAAACGTCCTCTGACTTTGAAATTATTCTGTAGGCTGAGCGGTTTCTGGTTTTGCCATCCAGGTGGCAATTTTCCCCCCGCAACGTGAACGGTTGGCATGCGTGTGGTTGTGTGGGCAGTAGTTTTTACTGGGGTGATAAATAATTGATGGATGGCACAAACAGGATCTTTACGCTGTCAGGTGTAAAACATTATGGGCTGTAATACTGCTATTAGGCTTTTTGCTGAGATCAAGTATAGTGTCAGCTTTGGTTTATGTATCTTCCAAAGCAGCCTCGCAACAGATTCAAAGGTTGTGAAAACATGTTCTTGTGTTGGTTTTTTACTTTGTTCTTTTTAATGGTTTTACCAGAAAATATAGTTATTTAAGTAAGTATTGAAGTTTATCCTTCATATGCTAATAAATTGACATTTACAAACAAGATACATATATGTCAGTAACCAGATCAGTAACTGTAAAATAATTTCTATTTATCTCATCTACTAATATCACTCAAAGAAGGCCTCGGGCTTCCAGACAGCAATAACATAAATACCAATTTAAGAGGTCTAGTCAATAAAGTGCACTGCACACACACTCCAAATGTAATTAGTTACTCCGTTCTGTTCCCATTGCGTTACCTATGGATTACGTCTATGGATTAGGCCTTCCAGAAATGTTTCTCTCCTGCTGTTTTCCCCTCGCTATACATCAGGGAGGTCAGGAGGTAGCTCCCTCCTTTGGGTGGGAATTGTTTGCCTACGAATGTACCTTCTCCATCGGTCACTGCCACCCCCGGTCTAGGGAATTTCCCCCAGGGAAATCTGAAAGGGATTTTAGTGCATGTCAGTTCTTATCTGAGCACCCAGGGAGGGATCTGGATATCCTATTAGGATAACACACAAAAACATATCAAGATTACTTTGAAACTCTTACTCCATTTGAAAAATGTGGGAACCAATTTCTAATTATGTTTTCTTGCATGTCAGAGCTACAGGTTTTCCGCCGTCAAACGGAGAGCGAGGCAGCGTGAGGCTGCCTGCCTTTCTTTGTAGTTGCTGATGGGGAATGTTAACCTCCTCCTTCTCCAGCACTTTCAAACTTGAGGCTAATTATCAACAGGGGTCTGTGTTGCATTTCTTTCTAAAGCAGATTTCAAGGCCATGAAATCCAACATAGTAAGTAGCTGAACCTTAAAAGAGGGGAAAAAAAAAAGATGAAAAGAATCTGTAGCATAAGTTTGATTTAGCAGAAATAGGTCTTTCAAGTTTTGTTTGCTTACCTTAGCAGACACACATGAGCCAAAAATACACAGCGGACTGCAAAAATAATGAGCTGGAAAACAATACGCCATTGAGGGGAGGGAATAGTTAGAACGGGAATGAAAAAGTCTCCCTTTTCTGTGCTTGTATACCGTGGCGTACTGGTGTACTGTGTAAGTTTAATCTGTGAAACTTGTGTTGGTGCACTAGTCCAAACCTTGTAGGCCATATTAACTCATTTTCAAGTAAATTTAGTTACAGAAACTTCAACAAACCACACCCTGTTGAGACCTGCCTTAGAACGGAAATATTTTGTGAAATTGGTTGAATTTGCCGTTATTTAATT
>NW_009203578.1:1051-17613 GCF_000690835.1 Fulmarus glacialis | reverse complement strand
AAGATGTCTAAATATCTCATTTCGAAGTTTTTGGAACAGAATGTCTTGATTTTTAATTTGCAATCATACTTTCATTTAGAATAGTTTTCTATTTTTATGAAAGTGGACGACTCAAATATCAAGCATTTTACTGATTGTATGAAATACTCTTTTCTGCAGAATTCTCCTGCACTGAAAATTTCAAAATAGGGAAGATTTACTCTTAACTGGAGTGAAGCTGAATGTCAACATTTTAAAATTTGTCGGTATATCAGAGCATGGATCTTTTGCAGAACTCAGTTTGTAATGTAAAAAAAACCCTATGTGGTAAATATACCTCACTGTGTTGTTAGTCACCATTGGGTAGAATTTTAATGGAATAAATACATTTAGAAGGTGTGAGTTATTTCACCGTCGGTCAGAGGAATGGGTAGGTGACAGGCAGCACATCTGCTCTGCCAGGGCATTCTGGATGGGCCGAGGAGCAGCTAAGGCTGTGTGCCCTGCGGAGCCGTGCCTGTGCGCTTGTACTGAAGGTGCCATAAACCCAAGGAAATCAGATACAGAAGTAACGTACAAAATCATCTGCTGTGCCGCTTGCTCATTCTGTCTGCTCTCATACCCTAAGCTTTATCCACCCTCTCTTTAAATGCCTGAAGCCTGAAGACTTCCACTTGATTTTTTTTAGACTGTTTCTTAAACCAAATGGCTACATAACTGAGCAATTAGTCCTGGCGTTATTGAAATGCCTCTGCTTGCTTGCTTTCATTTTTCCTACTTGTCACTCTAAATATTAGGATAGTTTACAGGCTGGTTTGCAAAACAGTATGAGAGACTCTAAGATGATAATTTTTTAATTGGTATGAAGCACCTCATGATTCTGCCTAGAGAGAAGATGCTTAGGAGGGGATCTGCAGTGGATGGTATAATTCCAGATGGTGGAAATAGCTTCCAAAGAGTTGAAAAATAATACGGAAATGTTGAACTTTTACAGGGAATGTTTTCCGATCCAGACCAACGCTCCAGCAGTAACTCCACAGCGCATGAGTAATATATTTCCATCCTCAGCTGTTCTTTATACATTCCTTCTGCGAAGCATTGGAGCTCCCAAATCCAGGAGACCTTTGCATGGCTGGCCCACTCTGCCTAAAGCTACGTGAAGGCTCTTACATATTATCCTTTAAGTGCAGCTTTTCCCCTGTACGACCTTCCTAGAGATCCTTCCATTCCCCAGTAGGTTTTTAAAAGTTAATCAGTGCCTCGTACAGCTCTCAGTGGTAGAAAGTGCTATAACACAGGCTATTTATTCCTAAATCTACACTTCATATAAGAAGCAGCAAGCAATGTATATCCTCATGTATACACACGCACACATGCTCACACCTTCTTTGGCTGACCTGGTTATTCCTGTGTTCCCATTAGCCTGCTAGGCTGTTCAGTTTAACCAGCTGCATGCACTAAATAATAGAAACATTTAATGTTTTGCCGCTTGAATGGTCCCCAACAACAGTTTGGAACGATCTCGTCCCAGCGGATTGTGATTACGGAGCGGCTGGATGACAGCCCTGCTTCCTTCCAGCCATTTGCAGGGCTTTGGCGCTGCCGCGACTGCAGCGAGGTGGAAGCGAGGGAGAGAACATGTGCTATTTTCTGAACACTCTCGGTGCAAACAGGAGCAGGGTGTGTATGTGTGTGTGCCTGCGTGTTTACACTTCATGCAAATTCAGATGTTCCTATAGCAGCACAAACCTCTTGCTGCTGCTGGAGAAGCTCTCAGAAGTTGTTTTCCTCTGTTGTTAAATTTAATTTCAATGTTTTACTGTGTCACAGAATGTGTTCTCTGCCTTCCTGCCGGGGAAGACCTTCCTGTGCAGCGCTCGCTGGCTGCAGGCATCCCAGGGTGAAAGCAAAGCTGCAAAGCAGCCGTGTATCTTCTGACGGATTTTCTGAAGAGAGCTCAAGTCTCAGTCCCTCCATCCCTCTCTCTCTCCTTCCCCTCTTCTTGGACAATGCACTTCCTTTGCAAACGGAGATCTTTTCCCTTCATTTATCCCTCAGCCTGAGGGCCCACTTGGTCAAGTTCTTAAAAAACCTGAATTATCCAACCAAAGGACTTTGCAAACCACTTGTGAATACCCTGCTCCTGCCAGCAGGATCGCTGCGGCAGGAGGCTGGCAGCGGGCCGGTGCCTGCGCTGGGTCCTGCCTGTGGTCAATACGGGGAGCTGAACCCTGGAGAGTCCAGCCATTGCGGACAAGCTTTGTGTAATGCACCGATCAGCCCTTCTCCGACAGAGCCAGCTTCTCGCAAACTAATTCGGTGTAACTCAGGTGTGCTGAAGGGCCCTGCAGGGCGGGGGGTGCCTCCGTAATCCGCTGGCAGCCTGCTGAGACCCTGTAACACCGGGACTTAGCTGGAAAGGGGTTAGCAACCCTGCCGAGGGGTTGGTGGCCTTGGCTTGCCCCGGGAAGGCTCGGAGCTGCCGCTTGCTGTGGGACGGGTCGTGCAGTTTCACAGATTTGGAGAGGCTGCAGGAGGCAGAAGCGGTGGATCACTGCAGGTGGAAGAGCACGTCCCGCAGAGGGGCGCGGAGGCAGGATGCTCCCAAATAACTCTTGGTACAAAGTGCTGGTGCCAAATGAAGCTAACTGCTGAACTGTCAGCTGAGACCGACAGATGAAATACCCCAACTCAGCTGGCGCTCCCTCCAAATGAAGTGTTTTCTTCTCTTTGTCCAGACAGAAAATTGGAAAATGTCAGCTTTGTTTTCTGATGAAAATTCATTGTCTGCCAGCTTTCCTGAAAGCCATTGGTAATGCTTAGCCCCAGCCTGCATCAACGGGAGTCCTAAAATACAGCTCGTGGCAAAGAGAAGTGGTAAAAATATAGGCTGCTCTCTTCTTGTAGGTGCTATTACTCTTCCTGCCCCCCTGTGGGTGCCTTATGTGAGTGTGGCAGCTTCTATTGATAAAGAACGCTGTTTCTCCCAAAAAAAAGAGGAATTTATTATTTTTGCTACATGGGGAACCTGTTGTCTGACAAGTATTTCCCTCTCCCAACCACTGTTCTCCTTTTCTGTACATAAATAATAGTGCTTGCGCCCTTCCAAATGCCCCGGCTTTTCTGAAAAACCCAGTGTTGTATACATCAAATTGGCCCATGCATTTTTAATGCAGTCTTATTGACTGGATTCGGGAAACATAAGGATAAAACAAATCGCTATACTACGAAGGAAAAAGCCATTTGGCCAAGTGCATCTGCTCACCTTTGATTTATTTCAGCAACTTTCTCCTATATTTTCAGTCTATACCCTCCCCTTAAAACTAATCTATTAGTCTTCTAGTATTTTGGCATTTGCATCTGCAGTCTGCTTCTCAGCCTATTCCGTATTCACATTCCTTTGATATATACATATGAAATAATGACCCAGAGCTGAAATACTAGCTAAACCTGGGTTCTGATATAATCCCCGTGGTATTTAATTTTACTTTCTTGGGCATCTAAAATGATGGCTTGTGTGATTGGTATCTAAATGTATAGTAGTGTATCTTCGAGGAGTTAAACATTGTGTTCAAGCTGGGAGTGTGAAACCTAGCTGAACAAAGCCCCTCCAGATAAATGAGCTGTGTGCTCTTTGCTCAGCGCAGCGTGGATAACCTGAGCCTTGCAAATGCCGCCTTGGATAAATGCTGGGGAGGGAATGTAGAAATCCACATTTCAAAACTTCGGGCGCCTCCAGAAGCCATCCAGACTGTTCCTTCAGGCACCAGCTTTGGGTGTGCAACCTTTCGTGTGGGATGTGGGATGTGCTGGGAAAAAGGAAATTCCGAAAAGGGGTTTTGTGTGTGTCTCATTTGGGAAGAGGACTTGCTTTTTCAACAAATGAGTGCTGGTCTCCTCTGCTGGCTTCAAGCAGGACGTTCATTAGGATGTGATGGAGTATGGTCCTGAGAGCAGCAGCGTGAAGGGGCTTCTGGATGAGCTTAAACTTCTGGGATGCCTTTTGAGCTGTGGACAGTTGTGTTAGCTTTCCATGCGTTGCTGTTATGTACTGCATAGGCAGTCCACGTCTTCCAGAAGCAAAAGCAGCTCTGTTGTAATGGAGCAATGATCAGATAAGACCCACCTCTCTGCTAACTGCCTGACAGCCAGCCCGATGCTGTCAGACCAACGCAGGCTGAGGGTGGAAAATGAGAGAGGCTGTGCTTGCAGCCAGCCCTTGGAGAGCGCGGGGAGCGGGTCCAGGCAGGGCCTGATCAATTCACTGTACTTCAACAGCAAGAAAAACTTTTTTTCCAACCAAACCAATGTGGATCTTGGTCTTCTTGCTTCTCTTTTCCTTTCCTTTCTTTACTGCAGAGCCTCAGGCACCTGCGGGACTCTGTTTAAAACCTGTAATAACAAGTACTTGTCTGGATGAGCCCTCCGTGCGAAGGAAAACATGTAAAACACACGAATTCCAATAATCTTTCATACACTGAGGTAGCCAGTTAGGGGTCCAAGTGGCCGTGTGGCCACACCAGCAACCCATGCTAGCATTTTGTGTGAATTAATGATGTAATTGCAAATGTCGGTGCTCGTTACAGAAGTGCCTGTGAGGTCCATCTGAAAATGGGACCCTCACTGTGCTGACTACTCTACAACCACTGCAGCAGATCATTAATATTCCAGCCTGTCCCTAGAGCTGTCAGTCTGAGCAGGTAAGATGGACAAAGATGAGATGACAAGGAAAAAGAAGAGAGAAGGGAATGGTCTTATAAAAGTCAAAGCGCACCGACAGCGGTTCGATCCTGGTCTTTTCAGTCCGATCTCAATGTACTGTCCCTGGACCAAACAAAACCAAGCTTCATGTCTGTCTCCTCTCTAAAATACACACTGTCTTGTGTTTTTCTGTATTGTGTTGCTGCTATGAGTCTGTGAGGCTTGTGGTCCACATACAGATATAAATTACTATCAGCAGCATAATAAAGAGTGATATACACAGCCATGTCAGCCTTTCTCATGCTGCAAGCTTTTTATGTTGGTTGTTTAAATCCACCAACAATATTGCTGCAACTTCACAAGATATTGGTGCTTTTTAGTCTAATGGGAATGATACGGCTTGTTTTCAGCCTTTGGGAGCCAGTATCAGTGCCGTGGGATTTGAAAATAGACTCTCAGCATCACGAGGATGGTGCTGACCTGGGGACTTGGAACGGGTCCTTCAATAGGAGCAGTCTGGCAGGCCAGAGCACTGGTGCAGGACTGTCAGTGAAAGGAACATAAAACTCATTGTAGAAGCAGGGTATCATCATGCTTTTGCAGTTTACAGCCATCTACTAGTGTGGGAAATGATAGGTTGTGAAAAAAAATATAAAAAATTCAGTGGAATGTAAATTCTTCTGCATTAGGATGCATTTTCCCTAAAGCATCCCTTAACCAAATGGGGTGTGAGGTTCCCTTTGTCTCAGGCGGTATTTTAGCCATTGTGAGTTTAAGTGATGGATGTATAATTCTGTGACGTGTCCTTAAAGAAACATATTGTGTCTGTGTTTGCTGTTGACCCAAAGCCAAAAGTGAGAACAGTTTTTGCAGATTTTTGTATCCCGTAACTTCAGGGAATAATGCTCTTTAAAATACTTCTTTTAATAAGCTTAAGTGGAGAAAATTGAAGAACGTCATTCATACTTTGATGTCCTAAAGTATGAAATCTGAATAGCTTACTAGCGACTAAATTCTATCCCTTGACCATGGAAAGAGGCAAGATTTAGGAACATCTTAAGATCAAATAAAATAGGGTCAGCTTTGTGATGTAGTGGCTGTGCGATTCATTGGCATATGGGAGTCATGAGTTCAAGCTCTGAGCTCAGTATTTCTCTTGCAAGCTGACATTCCCACAGAGGGCTGCAGGGCTAATATTTTAAACACAATCCTTGAGAAAGGCTCCGGACCAGCTGCATGGGGAGGCCAGTGGTTAGAAAACTTCCCTAGGACATGGGACACCTCGGTTTGAACCCGTTAAACTACAGCTTTCTCTGAGATTTTGACTAAGGTACTTCTGTAAAACAGAAATAAAAGCACTTGTGTGTCTCAGTAAGGTGTTTTGAGCATTAAAGATGCCCCAGACCAGAGTTTAAAAGGTGTAGATGCCTGAAGATTCAGTTAAGCAATTTGGAAAATCACTCAGGGTTCCCAGGTGCCTAACTTGTTGACTTTGCTGAGTGTTTCATAAGCTGCTCAGCCAGTATTGACTGATACACCCAGATAAATGAACCTTGAGAGATTTTCACTTCATGGCATGATTTTTAGAGGTAGCTTTAAAGACTCTTAATCTGCCGTGAGAAATGTAATATTTGGGAAATAGCTGTAAAACATGGTTAGACCCCTACTGCAGTTTATTAGTATTCTTTATGCAAATCCATGTGGAAAAAGAGCTCTGAAGATACCTACCTAGGAATCTTAAATACTGACAAGCTTGCCACAGACTGCAGGAAACTGGACATACGACATTTCTGGCCTGACCTTTGAATAACCCTGATACTGAAATATTCAGTTTGTTGTACACAGTCTGCTTTAATTCATGTTAGAAGAAAAATGGTGTACCCCAGAGCAAAGAACCTGGCCAGGTGTGAAGGGCTGCAGCTGATGTGTGTCATCACCTCCGTAGCTGAATTCCGAAAGTCTGTAATTGCATGTGAACTTCAGCATCTTCTTTCTGAAATCAACTGATGGAGAAGTTGGCTGTGAAGCGTTTGATATTATGTATGTTTGTCTGTATTTAACAGAAAGCTTTTTATGAATCACACAGGACTGCGATGGTATCAAGGATGCTCTAAGCCTTATGGATGTAGATGATTTCCCACAGCTTTATGATGATACTACTACTAATATATGTACTATCTTACACTGAGAAAATGTATTCATCTTTTACCAGCATGACTATGTTAACATTCATGGTGCATTGTGTTTGCTTTCAGCTTGTTTACGAGGGTGTAAAGGAGCCTTATTTTGGTAACTGCGTTTTGATAGACTCTTAATACCTTGCTGGTTATTGACTATAGGCAATAATCTAGCCTTCATTTATACCCGCGTTCCTCAAAGTCTTGCCTGCCCTCCTTCTCCAAAAATATTTGGAGGAAGACAGTACTGCTCTCTTCTTGGGGAGGAAGAAGATGGATTCAACCCATAACTGAATGCCTCACCTGCCCAAGACACTTAAGGTAGGAGTGTGGTTGGCCAAATTTCACCTACAGTTTATGAAGAAGAGTAGAGCCCCCCGCCCCCCAGGGATTCAGTGGATGGATCATTGCTCTTTCTGCTTTGAGTGAAGACAACTGAGCTCCCACCTTTCAGGCCTCATTCAAGTGCATGAACCCAGGCCACAGATGTGGAGGGAACGGTCATTTTTTGACTTTGCGTCAGGAGGCCCACCTGTGCTTCCTTGATTAACTTAGTTGGGGCGGCTGTAGCAGTAACGGCATGGTACATCAGGCTTTACCGCAGGCTGTAAAGACATTTCCAGCATCCCTGGATGCATTTTTATGTACCTTAATAAGCCTATGTACCTGCGTTTTTATTGCTGCAGGAGTCTGCTGTTAGAGCAATGCTTTACTTGTGCTTTTATGCATTGCCCATTACATCTGCTTTTGAAGTATCTCTGTGAAGAGACAAACCTACAGAGATGTGTGCAGAACACGGCATTGAACTTTTCCCCCAAGTTATTGTGCGAGAACCATCCCTCTCCTTACTCACACATGTATTATATTATTGTTCTTCTTTAATTCATAAAAATGGATGCAGAGAAGATAAGTGACTTACCTGGTTCCCATCTGAAGCTGGATAAGAACTTGCTGGCCTGTTCAGTAACCCGTAGCCATCCCTCCTCAGAGCCTACAGAGCACAGAAATATTAATGCGTCCTCTTTTCTTTATGGCTTTAATTATTGTGTGCACTGGGTACGATGATAAGTGGATATCTTTGTGTTAAGCAGCTAATTAATGTTTGGAACGTAGTCTTTTGTTTATTGTAGAGTTTTGCATGAAACTATTCACAGCTGTAATGGAGTTCATGAAATATGTACTGTAGATTCAAAATGTTAGAGACAAAAAGGTGAGGTGCTGCTAAGGGCCGTCAATGCATGTTGACTTCTTTTGGTCCTACATACATCAAAAAAATGAAGTGAAACCCATTGCTGGAGGACTGATTGCAGCTAAAGTACCTTGTTTAATCTCACATGTTCAGGATGCCTTGTGAGCCAGGAAGGCTATCAAGATACAGTTTTAATTAACATTTGCTTTTGAGATAATGCGCACAGTTTATTTTGGCAAGAGTTCATTGAATATGAAATTTCCATAATTAAGATACTTAAACCTGCAATATTTTGTTTTCTGCAGTATTTTTTCCAAAATGGCATAAATTCTGCAGCGTTTATTACCCAGTAGACAACTACTACAAGAAAGAGCAATTTCTCCCCCTGCTTTTTTTAACCTCTTGGTTTTGGTGCCTCGTTAGGCAGCATCTTCTTTTCACAAATGTGTTTGAGCAATCACAGAATAAAAATAAAGGAGAGAAGGTATAAATATAAGTACCTATTCCTAAGGTAATTAAATACAAATCTTCTATTAATTTGTTTTAATATGCACATCTGAATGAACTCATCACTATATCATCTGAACACCCCACAAAACTATGTAAATCAGTGAGTCATCACAGATATGATATTTCTCTTCGGTCCTTCAGAAGGAGCCAGACTCTTAAAACAATATGTTTTACATATTTAGAGGTATTAAATGCTCCTTTCAGAGATATTATCAGCCTCCTGTTGTAAAAAGAACAAGCAAAATAGTGTGAGAAACCTTCCATGGCATAGATGGTGAGCTAAAAGAATTAATGATTCTTGGACATTTCCCTTATTTTTAACGGTGCCTGAAAAGGAATTTGCTGAAAAAACTTAGTTATGCTTTATATTTTTCTGTGGTGGATTCTTAAGATGAGGGTAGAAAGCTCTAAAACCAAACAGAAATGGTTGATGAACAATGAGACCTCACATCTTAGCTCTGTATAATGTCAACAGATTTTCACAAGAAACAACGTTGTTAAACAATGTCAAATTAAAAGGGAGAAAACTGCTTCCATTCTGGTTGTGTTGGGAGGGGTTAGGAAAGAAGAGAAGGGTAAAATCACTGTTCAGAGTGATCGCTGGAAAAAAATGAGATTTCTAGAGCACTCAATATCATTGGTAGGGGAGGAAACATGCAGATCGGTTGTGGCACTGTGACTTTATTATTTATTGAGGGACTTCCAGATGAGCTCAGGAGGAGTGTAAAATTGAAGAACAAATTAAGGGTAAAAGGTTATTTGTGTTCTGGCTAAATCCTCTTTCTTTCGGATATTGTTAGTAATTCAGTTCTTAGCTACGAAGTAGCCCACCCTGAGAAACCTCCAGGAATCCAGTGCACGAGGTTTGAGGGCTCCCACCTCCTCCCCGCCTGCTCGGCGCGTGTGTGTTGATGTAAGGGTTTACAGAGTGGGAGGAGAACAACTCGCTGGTAAGAATACAGATTTTTCTGAACTGCTCAGGTTATTTCTCTGTTGTCCAAAGAGTAACTGTGAGGAGAGTTGAAACCACACCAGCCTTCTTGCACGCGCTATGAAAGCAATAGCAATAGCCAGGTAGCCTCTGCTTCCCCTGAAATAGCTCTAGCTCCTGGTCCCTGGAAGGAATTCATCTGCACCCAATGTCTGCACCCAAAATTTAGCATGGGTATGACTTTTTTTCACAGCTTAGCCCTTACATTTAGCTGTGAGATAGGTAAATGTGGTCAGTCCAGCAGTACCCATCAGAGCGGCCCTGGCAGATTATTAGCTTCTGCCAAAATATCTAGGGGTCTTGGACCACGTTATGGCTTGGGGGAAGGTCCGTGTGGGACCTCAGTTCTCACCTGCCGAGCTGGGCTGAGCTGTTCCCAGCTGCAGTCGAGAGTAACCCCTGCGATAAAACACAAGTTTGCTCAGCAGAGACGCTGGCTGCAGGAGCGCGGCATTGATTGCATCCTCAGTATCTCAGAGGGCATAAATGCTAATTAGCATCAGCGATTGCCAGAGGGGAGGATGGCGCCCGTTGGACTCGGAGGGGTGTAGCTTGCCCTTTTTAAGCAATAAATCTATATTGGTTAAACTGCCTGTGTCGGAGTGTTTGTGGAATCAAAAACAGTGTCTGCAAATTTGTGTGAAGTTAATAGCCTCTGTTAACACATCATCACAGAGATGGGTGAGCCCGCTCGAGCAGATATTCTAGATATTAAAACAACGTTGAGAAGCTGGAATTGCGTTCTTTGAGCAAGGAGGGGAGGAGATGAAGAACAGGGCTTACCGACGGATGCAAAGCACTGCAGGGAACTGGCAGAAGAACGGCTGTGAGTTTATTCAAACTAATGCCAATATTTGCATGAGGGTCCACAAATGGAAATCTAAGCTGCTCACCAGAAGAATATGGGAATTATTTCTCTACTATCAGAATGACAGCTAACAAGACTGTAACCAGCCAGGGAATATACGTGTCTTTAAATGACCATCATGTATTATCCTCAGAAAATAATGTAGTCTCCTCACAGCTTCCATATCCCTAAAGTATGTGCTAGTCATTAGCTGTTACGATGTACATAACCGTCCTTTCATTTTGAGGTCTCTTCTTCATTCATTTTCTTCATTGTACGTTAGAGAAGATGTAAAACTACATGCTGTTTTAATCCAAACAAAAATTGCTACTAAAAAATAAAAGAAAATCTATCATTTTATATGGTACTTAGGAAAACCGTTAGTACAAATTCTTGATGCCTTGGCCAGGTACTTCTGTTATGCTGGCCTTTGCACTCCTGCTTTACCCGTATCTTCACATTCTTGCTCAGTTCTTTTTAATCTGTATTAAATATGTTTACATTTAATTCCATTATAGGCTCTTAACTAGTTTGCTGGGGTTTTCCACACTGCGTGAAAAAAAGCTAGGTGTGCCATATGCTGGATCCCATTTATTCATCTAAAAGTGGGTGGACCAGGCGGGCAAGACTCAGGGGAAGGAGAAGGTGGATCGGTTGTAAGCTAATGGGTTAATAATGACTGCGGACTGTGCTATGTCTCTATCAAGTTCAGTGCCTTTGTAGATACAGCTGGGTAATCGTACAAGATGGGTTTGCTCGACCACAAACACACTCGCACAATAGAGACGAAAATGAAAACCAGAGATAAAAGAAGCAATATATTAGCTTCACAGAAAAGCTGCAATACAAAGGTTTCAGGAAACCATATTCTGAAGAATTAAGAAGGTTTTAGGAGGTAAAGTGGGATGGCTGGGAGGGATATATGGAACAATCAGTGATTGCTGTGCCTTAAAGAAGGACTGAGGCTAAAGTGTATGTTGAAACAGCCAAAGTAGTGAAAGAGGAATACAGAGATGAGTTAAATGCGAAAGAACAAAGATAAGCTGGAGTTAGAGTCAGCAAAAAGAAGAAAAAGAAGCTTCCTTAGAAATAATCTATAAAGGAGAAGGAAGTTCAAGAAGGAGAGCAGGCCTATAATAAATGAAGAGAAGGGTCTATTTAAATAGTAATTCAGATGGCTAAGGTGCTAAAATAATTTTTAAACGTTTCTGTAGCGAAGAGAAAGATTAGTTTCTGGCCCCAGGGAATTAGGATCGATAGCCATTTGTTTTTGATGGGGCAATATTTTGCCCAATAGTTGTGAAGGGGTATTAACGTATGTTATTTCTGGCATCCAAGAATATACTAGGAAGGCTACGGGCAATAAATGTGGCTGTAAGTGATGAAGGGTGGAGAAGAGCATGATGAGAGCCCTTGAACCTTTGCAGCTCAGGAAGGCCAGATGCTGTGGAGTTGCAGGGCCCAAGGAGTTAAACTGGTGACTGCGGCAGAGCAGCAATGGAAGAGCTGATGGGCTTGTCTAACATTTAGAGGTGCAATGTTACAAGCCTTGATCTAATTAGCACCTTCTGAAGCGGTAGCCAGGGCAAGCCAACGGGATGTCTGTGTGTCTAACGTAATCAAGAGAGTCTAGGGGGGTGCTAAAAGTGTGACAATATGTCTAAGTTGGCATTAAGTGGGATTTTCAACTGAAGGGTGTAAGACAACACTCTTGGGTTGGGTACGGGGCCGGCAGGACACGTGCCTATGGCAGCCCTACACCCTCGACTGACTGTGCTTTTTTTTTCCTCTTGTTTCTTGTTTTCTTTAATGTAAAAAGAAATCCTTTTCTCCCATTTGAAACAAAACTTTAAAGATAAACACACTTATGTTGGTCTTCTGCAGAGGAATGAACTTCACCTGCAGGGATTTAATTAGCAGTCACTGTGTAAACAAAACGGGCAAATTATAGTAAAGTGGAGCTGATAAAATTGGAGGAATCATGGGTTACCTGGTGAAAAGCTAATAGACTATCAGTTTGAAAACAGTATGTAAAGTGATTCTGGCAGTTCCATTTGAAAAATATCTTCTGTCATCAGTAAAATAAACGGAGCTAAAATTACTGGTGTTAGACGGCTAATGAAACTAAGTGCAATAAAGAATGCAAGTTTATAAAGAGTAAATCCCACTAAGAAAGCACATTGTGGTTTAAAACAGAATCACCGCCTCTTTTGGCAGCAGATAATGCCATTAATGTCATAAATTTGGATTTTTCCAAAGCATTTGATACCGCATTTCAAGAAATCTATTTGACAAATTAGTTTAGTGAGGCTTGCGACATGAAGCATGGCCAAGAGACTGCGCAACAGAAGCTGAATGATGGATAGCCAAGTATTGCAGTCAGGAGAGGTACCTAATGGGGTTTTCTGGGAAAGGTGTTAGGTCCGGTTTTATTTAACCTCTTCATTAATGAGCTGGGAGAGGGAGTAAGTGTGCAAATTAATGATCTCAGTTTGAGAAGATTTGCAGATAAAAAAGAAGTGAGAAATAAGGAACATGGGCAAAAAGATAACAAAATGCCTTCACCTTGAAAATACAAATGCAGGTGTATATATAGGTTAGAAGAGCTAGTTGGAAATGCACAGCTGGCGAGAGGGCAATAGAAAGAAACAAATTAGACATAAGTTTGCAATGAAGTGTGCCAATATGAAAAATAAGTATAAATTTGGGGTGTATTTGGCAGCATTTCATCATAGTGCAGAGGATGTGACAGTATGAATCACATCTCTTAGGACATCGGATAGTCAGATGGGAGGAAGTATTAAAATATACACTATGAAAAATAATCTTATATTGGCAAGTGGGTGGTCAAAATGATATACCAGTCTTTCACCTATACTCTCTGTTTCTCTAAAGTCGAGAAACAAATAGTTTTAGCCTCGATTTGTTATGCCATAAAGCTACACGAAATGCAAACTGGGAGATAAATCACACAGATGACAAAAGGGATGAAAAGGAAGAGGAAGAAGTGCAAAGCCTGATGCTTAGGACATGCAGTTTCCAGCTTTTGTGACTGAATTTGTCTCCTCGTAGAGAGTTTATTCATATGTGATCTGCACTTTCTGTGGTGCTTCCCAGCTGATGAGCACTGTGATGTGACATCTGAAGGATTTGGGGATATGGAAGAAATAAAAAAACCCAACAACAGGCAAAAAACCACTTAAATTTAAGAAAAAATAGAGATCAAATGCAGCCTAACAATGATATTTTGGGATTATTTCAATCATGTATGATTGCAGAGGGTGCAGGATTTTCTGTGAAACAGGTGCCTCATTAAGTTAGGCTTATGTTAGGGAAGGCTTGAGAGTGAATTTTTTTGGAGAGGGTAGGGATAAATTGAAATAACAGTTCTGGGCAATTGTTAGTTCAGAGCAACCATCAAAGCCCTGAAAATGTTATTTTTAGTTGCAGATGGCTGGGGAGAGAGAACTGAGCGAGCTCCTCTTGTTCTCTGCTGAGGGGCCGGGTGCTAATGAACACACCGGTTTTGCAGGATGGACAAACAACAGCTCACACTCGCCGTGCTTTGTACTTCCACAGCTCTTTTCATCAGCAGGTTGCGAGTATTTATCCAGATACTTCGCTAAGTGGAATGATCTGTTGAGCAGCGAGAGAGCTTGCAATTCAGGTATAATCTTTGATAAGAACAAAAATGAATCCCGCTGTAGGTTTTTTGACCACAGGGGTGAAGACTAACAAATTCAACCTGGGTTTTCTCTGGGAAGATATATAATTGTTCTTAGAGAGTTGCTGTAACTTAAGGTTACCCATATTTTCCTTAAGGATAAGTTACTCAAATTCATATATAAATTATCCTTACTGCGTTTAGTGCAATGCGTGCAGCTTAGACCTGGTTTTGAGAATGCATTTATTATTTCCATGAATTTGGAAAGTTTGGTCTGTAAGTGCTGGTGAATTGTTCCCTCTTCGTAATTTATGATGTGCAAATGGCTCCTTAAGACTCCTGGCATTGCTCCTGTTCCCTCCTTGGAGGACTGGAGTTTTCCTGAGTTTGAGTGGCTTTTTGGAGGCAGGACATGTAGCATGCAGTAATTTCCAAGCAATTTGAGGCATTTCTCACTGACCCAGGCTTGTCACAAGTGTACTTTGAGGTTTTATTGGCTGTTCATCTGTGCTAGTCTCCACCATGTCTTAGGCATTTTCCCGTAAAAAAGAAAGCGTTGAACTCGTTGTAGTTACAGGAAAAGTTTATGCTGGTGGAAGGTAGAGCTGACAATGGTTAGGGCTGGTCCCACTCCCCTTGCAGTAACTCCTGCCTCCGTTCTGCTGCTACTTTTTCCTGGGGGGCAGCAGCCAGCCCGGCTGTCCGTGGGGGACAGCATCCGCAGCACTGCTGCATCTTCAGACTCACAGCTCCACTGTGCTCCTCTGTGACCGCACCCTGGGCTGTCCCTAAGGAAATGGCATCAATGGTAGGGTGCATTCTGGCAGTTCTTTCTTTGTCAGCTATCTACCATCACGGTTCTCCTAATATCAGTGTTTTCTAACAGAGCAGAAGTCGTCCTTTCAAAATGTGATGGAAGGAAACTGTGATGGCGCTAGTGAAAGATAACATTTTGGAATACCTCTTTGGCAGAGGACAATGTGAAGTCATGGGAGGATATATGATACTTGCTTTCTCTGCATTATTTTTATGGCTGCTATGGGGCAATTTGCAAAACGCGCTGTTTCCCAGTGTATGGCTGTATAACTGATTGCTAAGAGAGAGTGCTGAGATGCATTTTCTCTATCTCGTGTTTGATCTTTTTTCTTTTCAAGTCCAACCTGCTACTGCATTCACTTATCATAATCTAGCATCATGTACCCACTCACATATGCTGGTTTTGTCCTGCCATTTATATACCTGCAACCCTCTGTATAGGCATCATTAATGTATGAATGCAGAATCAGCCCTTATATGATACATCATGATTAGGTTCAAGTGTACAGTGCGTGATAAACCTGCTGTATCCGGGAGATGCATTAGAGAACTTTTTGTTGCACATGAATCACCTACCTGATCAACTGATGCAAAATATTTTTTCCATTAAAGAACAGGAATGAAACAGTGCCCTTTTCCATAAATAATATTCCGTTTTGTACATGCATGGTACTGAGCAGGAAACCAAAGGAAATATTTATGAGTGATAGTAATAGTTAATTTTTTTAAAAGCAGTATCAACCCATGTTCTCCAGGTCACATGGCAAGCTTCAACTGACATGAAATCAGAAGAATCACTCTTTTACGGACGAGATGTTCTGTAAAAGTTAGGGGTTTTATGCATCCTCCAGAGTGTCCGATTCTGTCTGCTTATGGATGGGCTGCTGTCCTGCTATGCACTTGCATTCCTATTTAGTAAAGGTCATAAAGTGTTGGTATTTTGTTTTGCATGGTCAATTGCATCTGCCATTCAGCTGAGCGCATTGTGTGTGGGGGACAAGAAGTGGCTCCTCTGTTCAAACCAGTGTCACATGGGCAAGACCAAGCTGTCCCGCTGCTGAGCTGCCCGGAGACCTACGTATGATTTTGCCTATTCGTGATGGGAAATCACAGATGCCCTGGCCCAGGGAGCTGTGATCCTTTTGCAGTTGGATACGCTTTGTAATACTAAACTGAAGATTGTGTGAAATCAATTGGGAGGGGAAAAAAATCAATGCCTGGTTTTTCAGGATGAAAAGGCAAGATAGCCACACAATTAAGCACTGGAACGCATTTTCCACACTCTTGCTGTCATGTTCTCCCGATTTTGTGTCATGGCTGTTCATCAGAAATAATTAAACTCTCTCCCATGGGCAACAATTACTTGCTTAAAATATTTGAGTAAAAAGAATGCATTTATAATTACCTACCCTTTTTGAAGGTGAAAATGGAGATTATCTTTTGATGAAATAAATGTGTGTGGGGAGACTTCCCAACTACCGGAGCATCGCACCCTATGGCGGTATGAACGGTGTTCATCCTTAGATGTGATGTGCTTGACAGCATGTCTCCAGCCCTCCAGTACGTGTTAGCTCTGAAGAACCGGTGGCAAGGTTTTGAGTTCAGAGTTAGGCCCAAGTCTAAGCCCCTGCCCATTCAGTAAGAGATGTATATTCTGGCAAATCTACATATGGACTTGTTTAAGCAGC
>NW_009203578.1:0-1020 GCF_000690835.1 Fulmarus glacialis | reverse complement strand
CAGGAAACATATCCAATTTGTACCTATCAAATATCACCCTTTTATTTAGTCATACCGCGTCTTCCCGTTTCATGCTAAGAGTTGTCTTTGTTCCTTTTGACTCTACTCCCAAGGGATTTTGAGCTTTGAAAGTGTTTCATGTTTCAGAGCAGCCTTTTTTCCCCCTCAGATTTGTTTACTGATCCATCCTTCGTAAGACCTTTTAGTGAATGTGATAGGAAGGTTATTGAAAATAAAATATTCATCAGGAAATCAGCCACAAACATGTGGGCTGGTTAAAATTCAATTCCTAATTCTTTTAACCTTGACATCATTTTGCTTTTTGCTTAATATCTCTGTATACAAATTTCTGAGCTAATTTGTCAACTTATGCCTATTTCAGTTGTTCATACAACTTGCTCTTGTCTGCTTAATAGCATCAAATAACGTGACAATGGTAAAAATGACAATGACAAACAGAGGATTGTGACAGATTGGCTGAATTTGAATGTCTCTTACTGAGAAAAATGTTTCAGGAGCTCCATTAATTGCTTTCACAGCAGTGAGTTATGTTTGTGCATCTTGTCTGTCACTTGGTGCCTGTTCCTGCTCCTCCCGTGCGGAGGGGTGCCGACTTATTTCTTTTAATTGCCTGGGACAATTGTGCAGGGAAGCCAGGGCAGGGAGTGCAGGAGAGAGATACGGGCAGGAAAGCAATGAAGGTTGGTCCTGGGCAGAGGTGGGAGCTGGATTTATCTGGATTATTAAATGCAAGCGGGGACGGAAGATTGGTACAAACCGGCCTTCTCTGGGAAGCGGCATGACAGCGGTGGCAGTGAGTGGCTGCCACCTGGTAACTCTGGTGGGTCTCACCACTTCCACTACACGATTCCCACTGAGGCTGTTGATAATGCTCGTTCTGGTGGTTGTGTTCTTCGTGTTCTAGAAAGATGGTTCAGTTCTCTTACTTCCTCCCACTGGCTCTTCCTCAACACCTTCTTTCTTTTCAGCATCCTTCTGTTTTCTCCCACCGCTATTCCT
>NW_009203577.1:40490-44884 GCF_000690835.1 Fulmarus glacialis | reverse complement strand
GGTGCGTGCGCGCCCGTGCCCGCGCGCGTGGGCCCTGCGCGTGGAGCACGGGGGGCCGAGGCGTACGAAACGGCGTGGTGTGGGCACGCAGGCACAAGCTTCTGTGAAGCTCATCTCATTTTTTAAATTTGAAGCTAAGGGCATGTCTAAGAATGCAGAAAAATGTTGACGTGTTATTTTATTCAGAAATATGGTATGACGTGGTGATTATGCTCTATTACGATATATATGCGGTGTCTCTCTTGCCTTTGTACTCCGATCCGGGATCACATGTGATGCCCAGCTGCCTGATTTTTATGTACCAGTAATATACAGGCCATTTTTATAAACAACTGCGATGCAGCCAAGCGAGTCCTATTAGATTGTTTGTTTTGATCTCACTAGTTTCAGGAATACAGCAGTGGAGCTGCAGAACAATTGTATGTTGTCCGCACTCACCAGAGATATACATCCATGTGTAGAGGCAAGGTTATTTATTAGAATGTTTTAAAAATACATTTAACCAGAACAGATAATTGCTTTATATATGATACTTTGGGCTATTTAAGGTATGTATATTTTTAAAGTGTAATGTAAAAAACCCCGACAATAACAACAAACAAACACAAAAAATTAATGAACTTAGTATTAGGGTGAGAAATGAAGCAATTACCTTCAGTTTTCTAGAGCTGGTTTGCCCGAAGACAGTCTTTCTGTGTCTGGGCAGACTGTGATGTTTCCTGATGCCTGTTATTTCCATATGCAGGCGAAATCCTTCATTGCTCAAGCCTAACATATATGCGCTACGTGAACCTGAAAACTTGGGTTATTCATTGTATGTAACTTGTCTTCCCAGGTCACATAAGACAGAGCACCGTTGTGACTCAGCTGTGGAAACACCTAGTTACTAACAGGACTTTACCAGTTCTTCTGAAGCCATTATTTCAAGGGTTTGGGGCTCAGAATCATTCCAGTTAACTGCTTGTTTAAATCGCATATTTTAGTTCACAGTGTCATGATCCTCTCAGTTAACGCTGCTGTAGTTTGGGTCGCTGTGCACCACCGCGGCAGAGGCAGTAAACTGGGATTTTGCCTGGTAAAGGTATTCCAGAGGGGAGGTGAGAAAATCTGATCCTTACTAACCATGCAGAAATGGATCTCTCTTTTGCAGGTCTTGTCCAAAAGTTTCCCAACACAATACACTGCATGGAAATGAATTAATTTCCTTTCAAAAGAAGAAAGGAGGGAGGTGTCCCTGGAATTTAATTTTCCATGTTGGAAAATCCGCATTGTTTAAACTCAATACTTTGAGCTCCTTTTGCTGCTCAAGGTGGATGGACTCTAAACAGATTTTCAATGTAAATTGCCAGTGGTGGCAGAAGTGAAAAGTTGTTTGGGACATTGGTCAAAAGATGGGTAACTGGATAACCATTCACTTTTGTAACTCAGTCCGATGGCCAGAAATGATTAGAAGTAGATGTGTGAAGCGGATGTTTATAAACATTTCTCAGTCTTTTGTTCTTTTGAAGGTATTTACCATTTCCAAGAACTTTCTGCTAGCTTGCTCACAAGAAAAGCATGTTGAAAGCATGTGGATTTCCATGCGTGTTAGTAGTGGAAATGCTACATAATCCCTTTGAAACCTCTTTGGGCTGGGAATCATTTCACACTGGCGCAGATACTGCCGTGGCTCTACCTGGGACGTGTTGATGGTCTTGATCGCGCTCTGGTGCGATGGTAGAGGTTGCTTCTGGTGATGTCCCAGGCCTGTGGAGCAATTGCCGAAGAGGTCTCTGACGCTCTGTCCTCTACGTTTCTTCTCAAGTCCCTTCACAGATGATTTCTCATTACGAACATTTTCTACGTTACAAAGCTTCTGCTTCAGAGCTGATGCTAAATTGTTCATAACAGAGAAAAGGATATGTGTAATTCTTTTATGTGTGTAGCTAATTCATCCAGATTCACATTTTGCTGTAATTAAATACAATAAATAAATAATTCTGTATATCAGGTATAATTAATATTCAAGGACATCCAAAAGACAGTGCTTAAATACTTGAATTTTGTTAATGGATTCAGTATATGAGGCTTTCGTAAGCACAGGACTACATAATTGTTCAGGGATTACCCTAGATCTTTCATTAGTGATCTAATGTACCACCCATGCTAAACCACCTATTTATCTGGAGGGCAATTGATTATAAACACAGATTTAACTAACAAATCAATCGTAATAGCTGAGATTATACTGCCAATCCTCTTTTAGTGGATTTTTATCAATTAGTACCTAAAATGTCACTTATTAATGTCTTCTGTACCTTTATTGACTCTTGATAAAATTCGGGTAGGAGACTATCGTGTTTTAAAAAATAGTGGAAATGCTGTGGTTTTGGCACTATCTTGTAATTCTAGGGTTTATTTATTAATCTGATTTACCAACATTCCTTTGTTTGAAAAACAAATATGTAAATTAAGATTATGGGTCTGTTCTGTAACCACAGATAAAATTGTCTGTAAAGAGCTTGTGGTTTAGGTCTAGACTCAACACTTCATGCTCCTGTAGGACATAATCCAAAATCCATAATTCATAGGAGGGAAAAAAGTCTCCATAGACTTCAGTGGGCTTGGGATCATCACAATCAGTGTTACTGTCCATGCAAGGAAAAAAGCAGAAGTTGGGATCAGAGCTTTTCAAGAACTTTCTAGTTCTCTCTGAATGTCTAGGAAATGTTCGTGTTCAAGAGTGAAACTCAATGTTTCATATGTTATTTTCCCAGAGATATGTGCAAGGAATTAGGCAAGCCTTGAGTATAAGAATTTAGTAAAATAAATAAAGGTAAGATTTACAGGGTCAGGTTCTCATATTTTCACATTCTCTTGGCATCATTATCATTTAGAAATCTCCTATAAAATAAGTAGAACATCTTGTGGTGTGAGGGGAACGTAACACCAGATATAGGGGATCAGAGTCTGGCTTGGAGCGCATCCCATGGGATGGTAGTGGTTGAGGGTGTCTGCTCTAGAAATACCTTTGAATGATCAAAAGCTTAATGCTTATGGCCTCCGTATCATGCCAGAGAAACCTTTTTTTTCCTGCTTGGGTTGCAGCCTTGTAACTATGAGCAACAGGGCACATCCACCCATATGAAATCTTTGATGAGAGTCTGCCTGTCGATGTCCCTGCTGCTCCCTGGGCACAAATGGAGAGACCGGGAGGACAATCCTGGTCCGGCGGTGGCCCAGGGGATGGCAAGCAGCAGCCTGTTCACAGGAGTGCACCGAGGAATGGGAAGAGCGACTTCGATTCGCAGGCACTGATACGTCTTTTGATTCCTGTTTTCATGTAAAGACGTGCACGCTGCATTGTGCAACAGTTAAATCTTATACCAGCCCTAAGCACGTTATAAGGCTCCTTCCCTGTGACTTAATCTATACCATTTTTAAAATAACCTGATTTCACACGTTAGATGCAGAACAACTCTGTCGGTGTACTCCACGTCATGTTATTGAACGTCTGTCTGTGTTCGGCATTACGCTGGGTAAGCTGGTGCCCCGTGACTAATTCATACTATTCTTAATGGGTTACATTTTTCTTCCAACAGCCTCCGTGTGGCTCTGTAGATCCCCCTGCCCCACAGCATTTGTGACTGAGTGGGAGATAGGACCAGAATTACACTGTATTAAAAATACAGCGCTACCATTGGGAAGCAAAATAGTGTACATCAGCTTGGTGTCGAAAAGCCATCTGATGTTTTGAGGGATAAAAGAATTGCTCTAGACTTTTAAGCATACCTTTAAAACATACCACACTGCTGAGAGGCTTCCTGACTTGTTGGGTGACCGTGACTGGCTCGCAGCGGGGTTTTACTGATGCAGAGCTGTGATGCACCTCCCCTCGGCGAGTGGATGGCATTGAAGAATCCAGAACTGGACAGGTCTCGTCTTCAAGTCTCTTCTCTCTCCAGCCCAAAATTTGAAGTCTTCTACTCTTTGGGACCACAGATATCTTTTATCATATTAGGTTCAGAGGTCAAACTAGCCTTTGCATGCGACTGCTCTTTGTGATATTAGTGCTCTGGAAGCAACTGACAAGCAGCAGAATTGTTAAAATTCTTGGAAAATGCTAATTAATCTTTCTAATATACACCCTTTGCTGACCGGCTGGGTGGTTCTTCCGTTGAATCAACTCTTTGGGACCACAGATATCTTTTATCATATTAGGTTCAGAGGTCAAACTAGCCTTTGCATGCGACTGCTCTTTGTGATATTAGTGCTCTGGAAGCAACTGACAAGCAGCAGAATTGTTAAAATTCTTGGAAAATGCTAATTAATCTTTCTAATATACACCCTTTGCTGACCGGCTGGGTGGTTCTTCCGTTGAATCAACTCAAGGATTTGTCTTAGTGTGAGCAGTA
>NW_009203577.1:2581-40474 GCF_000690835.1 Fulmarus glacialis | reverse complement strand
GGAAAGAGCACAGAAATGGAAAACAAGTCTTGGGCTGAAAATAGAAATCAGGTTCTGTGTTTGTCTTCTTACTTTTGTCCTTTTTTTCCATTCACTTAACTAGTGCATACCCAGTGTGTATTTTGTACAAACCTCTTTTTTAATACGTGCATTCAGCAGCTGTCTGAAGGTTTAGTGAGAAATGTAGATTACAGCAGGTTAGGGGATTGCTGGGGAATGGAAAAAGAGTTTCTATCCACTGTTCGTGTTCTGTGTTGTGTTCTGATGTCTGTCACCTCCCGCTTTCTCAAAATAAGCAGATATCAATGCAGTATTTGTGAGGTGCATTTAGTAAATAGTGATATTCTTTGTACTACCGTTGTACTCTGCGTTCTGCTTGGTCAGCTGTACCCTCTGTCGCCAATGTTTCAGGATCAAAATATGCTCTTATAAAGGTGAAATTAAGAGTTTTGAATCTATCTTTCTTTTTTTTTCTATTTCTTTTTTCTTGTTTACCTATCAGTATCACAGGTGGGTGAGTATTAAAGGCTTTGCCTGACATTTTTGTTTTATGGAAGCTAAATGAGCATGGGAAGATAATATTTCATGAAAATAAGGTCTCTAAATATTTCAGAGGCAAGTTTCTCTTTTCACAAATACTTGTCTGTAACTTCTGGTGGTAAACTCCTAACATAGGATGGATGATTCATGACTTGGGGATGTGTGCACACCTTGAGATAATGTTAGTTAGATAGTTTTTATGGATATGTTGAGATTATTATGATCACCCTAGTAGCACATTTGATAAATGAATGTAATTACAAATACAATAGCAATTGATGTGATCACAGTGTTTACAAAGTGTGGTTCATTTTTTGTATTGATTGGAACCTTCAGAGAAGATGTGGAAGTATTCACTGAGATCTCGTAAAACAAAAAGCCATGGCTGTGGAGAAAGAGCCTGGTCAGATGCACCGCTCCCTTCACAGCGAAGACACTGCAGTTAGTCTCTTCAACAACTTTTTGGGTAGAGTTGTGGTATCTTGCCTATGTAATCTCCTTTTTAGCGATTTCTGCATATGATTGCTTTGCCTTTTTTCTTCCTGGAAGGCAAATAACAAAATGGGTAGAGTCTACCTTACTGAAAACACCAGTCTTGCTCCTCCTCAACTTAAGAGTGAGAAGGGTCAATTTTTTTTAATTGCATCAAAGATTTCTTTTAAAATAAAAATAAAAAAAACAAGCCACAAAACAACCAAAAAACAGCTGTTATGCTATGTTTTAGCTGATGTTATTAATTAATTGATACAGTTGTATGTTTTGGAAAGCCCATATTTTTTTAGCTCAGGCTAGTTAACATAATTTAGGACATTTGCAGTTATGGGATACATTCAGATACATACCAGTGAAGATTTTCCTGTTGGGGTACATGATCCTCATATAAACTGACCCATGAAAAGAAAAGCTGTAGAGAAAAGAGATTGAAGTTAGAATTGCTCAAAAGGAAGGTGATGATACTGCACCAGTCACAAAGGAAATACTGAACAAGATCAGAGATCAGCTGTGAAACTGCACCTAGTGAGACTTAACCCAGAGGAATCTACATTAGAGCTTGAGTAGTCCTAAACGAAGGAGACAAACTGGGTTTAAGAGTATTTCAACAACAGGTAAGTCTGTCCTTCTAGCTCCGTGCATCCCTCTGGACTTAGAAGGGATTCTTCATGATAAAATACCAAGTTTTATGACTTTTCAAAAAACCTGTTATGCTTGCATATATTCAGTGGTATCCAATTTGCGATGCATTTGGTCTCCTTTCCAGTGTTCATGTAGCTGCTAGTGTATTTTTAACTTCCAGTTTTTGCAGTCATCTGATGACTTCTTTCATTGACTCTGCCTTCTTTAGTGTTCAGCGATCTATAAGCCAACAAACATGGCTTCACGTTTTTTGTTTTTAGCATACGTCTTGGTCTCATTGCTTCTGCTGCTTCTCCTCCCTGCTGTCCTTTTTTCCGTGAAACGTCCTTTGTTCTGGCACATCTTTGTCAATCGGGAGTGAATCCAGTGACGTCAACAGGACGGTAAGGGCTTATAAACAGTGAAAACAAGGAGATCTTCAATGTTTGCTTCTGTAGCAAATCATACCTTATGCCACCTACGATGCTCTTTTGTTTTCACGTACTGAAAGGCAAGAACAAGTTAAAAAACCACGCGAGCATTAGTTTGTCATGCAGTCAAGTTAAATGGGGGATAGTGGGGAAAAGGATCCTCTCACACAGCCAGGTCTTTCCGTTTGGAGTTAGCTGTTAAACAGAAACATAGGTCTGTATTAGGTCCATGTTGTGTTTAGAGCAGCCGGTAATTACTGGGACCAGTATTTCAGAATGGTTGTTCAGTTTAACATATGGAGACAGTATATTAGTGGCTATTTATATTTCCTGCTATAATACATGAAAGATACCACTTATTTTTCCACAGAAAGCTAATGGTACAACACTTTTTTTTGTTATAATTCTTTTTAACATCTTCCGGTGGTGGAATTCCAATGCAGGTCAGTTTTTTCCCTTGCTATTAAGTACTTTGGTTGTACTACTCAGGAAAGAGGAGGCATGGTATGGAGAGGTGTTATCTTAAAATTAAAAAATTAGAACTGTTGAATATCTAAATTATTTTAAGTATCGGTAGTCCCTTTCCTTCCGAATCACTGAAAACCACACACTGCTATATACATTGTACATGTAAAATCATTTTACTCGTGTATTACGTAGTCATGAGTAAGATGGGAATAGGACATATGGTTAGTAGCACATTCAACATCACAGTGCTCCGAAACATCTAATGGTAAGAGACGACAGAGGAAGAAGAGGATTGTATGTTCAGTTGAAATTATGGGTGAGATCAGCCCACAACTGACTATAACCAGAGCACTGAAGTTTTTTTCTGTGAATTCTGGGCTGCACTGTCACGATCCGCAGGTGCTGTTGATAGAGGAAGCCTTCAATTCTTCTGCTTCTCTCTGACTTTCCATCTTGAAGAAGGACACTTGGAAGAACACCTCAGGATTTAAGCTGAGATTTACTGTCCTTTGTCAAACCAGAAAAGGTTCATCTTGTGAACGGTTGATCATCCTTAGCTCGTCTTGGCTGAAATGTGATTTAAGAGTACTTAGTACCTTGCATTAATTGGCTCAAAATGTGCAAAAGGCATTAAAATGAAATTCTTTTAATTAAGTGACATTAAACATTCAGTATTCCAACACTTGGCTGTAAATTGTTTTGGAAGTCATTACATGAAATTACGTGAAATGTTGCAGATGCACACGTGCATGTGTTCCGGCCATGGACAGGGTTGCTGATGTCATGGCTGGAGGTGCTGCCCTGGGAGAGCTGGCGTTGCAGTTGAGGTGTATCTTACTCAGCCCGAGGCAGAAAAACTGGATGAGGCGGTTCTCGGTGTGCTTGCTTTTTCCCTTCCTCTGTTTGCAGAATTCTTGGCTTCAGCAGCTTCGTGAGCTGGACAAACAGGGAAGTGTCTGCGCTAAATTCAGCTTGTCTTAATACGTCCATGTCTCTTGATTTTCTGATTATCCTGGATATTTTCTCCCTTTAGAGAGGGAATAACATTTGGAAAGCTTCAGCAGGTTATAAAGGAAAGGTATTTTAGCGCAATGTTTTGCTGTTGCATGTTCGGCAGCGAAGCAGTCGCTGCCAGCAGTGGCGAGGCGACGCTAAGGAGCAGTCTCAAAGCAGCAATCTTAAAATGTTTTAACCAGCACACGGTTGTCGAGTAGCTGTTTGCAGCCTTCAGCAGAAAGTGTCTCTTCCCATCAAAGAGAGGCGTGTATCTCACTTCTGGACAGTTGCTTGATTGCCTATTACAAATACGGTGTGATCACCAAGTTTCTGCTCGTTTACCTGTTGTACCATTGTGTTTCTCCTGCCAAGTTTCCCCTGCTCTGTTTAAGTAAGATTTATCACTCTGATAAAGTAGTTGTACAAGTGCTGTTGCAGGAAGGAGAAAGTCTTACTTCACGTAGGCTTGGCTTTTCCTTTTTATCCCGTTTTGCTGCAATCGGCTCTCACCCACCGCCCCCCTCAGCGAATGTAGATTTCATTAAAGCCCTTTGGTTCCCTGCCCACTTCTCCACCATGAATCCGATCGCTGTTATTATTTCTGCCTGTGTCACTTTTATTTTCTCTTACCTTTTCCCCCTCGGTTTTATGTAAATAATGTTTGGATAATGGAGTGAAATGGTTTCCATGGTGCTGAACAAACACCGGTCACAGTGTGTGGGACTCCTCTGCACCTGAACATAAAGGTGAACACGTATATAATTTGTGATTATTTGGCTTGTTACAACTAAGAAATAAGTTTTGTGTGTCTTGTAGCATCATTTTGCTGATGAGAAAAATTAGTTCATTATGAATTCTGCAAAAATAGTTTTGCCTTTCAAATGGTAATTTTTTCACTGTATTCATACTTTTTTTTTTTAAAATGACACTATCATGCATTACACCATCTGATTAAAAAATCTGCTGGAATAATATTTGCACTGAACATCTGTCATTGGCAGCTGTAAATATGTTCTGTATTTATCTACAAGAAATCAAGTTAAGAGCCCCTTGCAGCGGGCAGAACTTTTACTGAAGGGTAAGAGGGTCTGAATGCCTGCTTCCCATGCATTTTCTTTAGATATGGATGTCCTGAAGTAGGTTAAACATATGGATCGTTAATTTTGAAACCAAACTGGAGTTCTAAGGACTATTTTTAAAATGCTCCGTAACAGTTGCTGTCGTGGAGAAAAGTTGCAAATGCAACTTTTGCAGGAAAGTTAAGGTTTGAGTGCCGGGGTTTAGCACTCTCCCCGGAGCCAGGCTGGGGAGCACCGCGGGCCGGAGCCCCTGCCCCCCCGGGGCGCTGGGGGCTCGGGCTCGTGCTGCTGTCCTCTGCCGAGAGCCAGAGCACCGCGCCTTTGCTGCCATTGCCGCCTGGGGAGGGCGAGCACAGGGACTTCCTTGGGCTTACTAGCGTGCTTGCGTTTTTCCCTGCTGGATCTGAATAATAGCCTGGACAAAGTCAACAGGATAGGTGGTGTGAAAAGAGAAATAGGTATGAATGTCCTTCCGTCCCATTTTGGGTGCACCTCTGTCCATAGGTTCCCTATGGCTTTCTTACCCTCTGCAAACAAGGAAAGACGATGTCATTCATCCTCAGTGAAGGAGGATGATCAAATGGATTTTATGGTCTTTATCTTATCGTCTGAGTTGCCATCTAAATAGAGTTCACATTGTCTAACCTTACGTAGATCCTGTCTTTCCCTGTAAAGTCTATAGAGAAGCTGAGTTAGATGGGTTCAGAGCTGCTTCCTCAAGAGCCCAAGCCACTACAGCTCTGACTTACAAACTGCTAGAAGCCAGGAGGGCAGGCAGCAGGCACGGTAGCGTTTCTGAACTTAAATGGATATATTCATCATATAACACAGTAATGCAGCATCGCATTGAACAAGGGGAGACGATGAATCCTAGAAGAGAAGTTTAAGAACTTGCCTTCTAAGATTCAGTAGCAGTTGTTTTGCTGTTCATAAACCTTGCCCTTAGGAAAATTTAAGTTGAATCTTGGAGCAAAGGAGGGAGTGACCTTAAATAATGAAATGTGCAGCAAATGAATACCTTGACTAGCAGATAAAAGTACATTCTCAACTCTACATTGTGTGAAAGCTTGCAGAAATGAAGTTGTGCCTCACTCTCTGAAACTCAAACTGGGCTATATTGTCAGGGGAAAAAAATCCAGAAGGTTCTTTAATTGAAAATTCCCTGCCAAAGTTTGAAGGCATTTACATCTGGACCGAGTTCCCTCACCTGGGAATGCAAGCCTTTTTGAATTTGTAGGGTAGCTATCAATGACTAGAAACAACATCATGTGACTTAAATGACTAATCAGACAGCAAAACAAATGCTTAAGCCAACAGGTTTGAGAATAGTCCATGGGCAATCTTTAGTTATACTTGTTACTGTAAATGAGTCGTCGAATAAATCAGAGTAACTTATAAATGAATGTAATAAATGAGTATCAACAGAAGTTTGTATAGGCATAATTCATAAGCAGAAAAGGGTGGTATGTTTGTCAAAACAATTTTCACTGCAAATAATTCATCTGTTACTCTAATCATCACCTTGAATTGGTCCTGGTGGTGAATGAGGAATTAGTATGGCCTCTACCATAGTGATATAAAGATATATTGTCTTCAGCTGACGGCATGGAATAATCCCATTGCCACATTCTGCACCAGATGGAGAGTGAGTGACCTTCTGGCGCAGCCCTGTGCTGCAGCCCGTCGCGGTACCCCAGTCTGAAGGTGACAACGGGATGGGTGACTACTGCAAGGACCTTATTTGCAAGAGTTACGCGCTGGTGTGCTAAGCTCGGGATTAGAAGAGCCTAGAGCAATGCGAAGCCCTGAGTGTCCTTCCTCCTGCCGTTCCCTGCCTGGACGCCTGTTGTTCCAAGCGGAGCAGTAAGCGCAGTACGTTAGGGATGCTTTCATCCTGCTGTCAGCTGGTCCCTCGGCAAGTCCCTTTCTTTCCCCCAAAAAGGAAGCAGAATGAGGTTTAAGAGGGGTCCTGTAGCTAAGGCATGAAGTAGAGATGGAAGTGAAAGATTTGCTTCTGACTCTGACTTAGCGTGGTACTCCCAAAGCTATTTAAGCTGTGAAGTTTGTAACACTGATTAATTTTTCCCTTTGCCATCCTGAAGGACGGTGCTTGTGGTTGCTCCGGTGCTGCTGCAGTGGATGCTCTATCCACTCTAGTGGATACTCTGGTCAGCAGACAGGTAAATGCAGATGAACCCTTTCAAAGCCTGCTGCTTTGCAGAGCAGGAGAGTTCTCCAAGGACAGTGTTGCTTTGTTTCGTGGACATCCAACTTTCCTACCTTCCAGATTCCCCATCCTCTGCCGGCATTTTCTCTTCTTCAGGGTTTGTTATGCAGTGGCCCAAACTCTTGACAATAGAGGTTTGCCTCAGAGCTGTTAAAACAAAAGATGCATTATTAATCCCGCTGTGCCTCAGGACCAGATGAAAACACAGTCTCGTTGCTGTGATGCTCAAAGCGGAGGGTGGTCGATGGTCCCCGCTCCGCATGAACACGGTCTGTTTGGATCAGTGGTGGCAGGGATGCGTTGGTCCCACCACGCGCAGATTGGGTCGGAATACAGGTATTTAACACACACCTTACAAAGTACGGTAACCGTGAGAGTGTGAATTTTGGGCAAGGGCTCTAAAGCAAGCCCCTGGCTTCAGTGGCCTCACAGGCTGGGCACTTCTCCTCTTTTACAATATTCTGTTTTAAAATGGCTCTCTGAAGAAGAAAGCAGAGGAAACTGGTGGGTTTGGTGAAAACAATTACATCATATGCATCTTCGACTGTTGGTAATGAAGTGATAGCTGTCAAGAATTACTGTGGTGTGCGACAGGCTTTCTTCATCGTTATACCCTGGTTATGGGACAAGAGTGAAGAAAGTGTTTCTTAGAGGGGGTGCGTAATAGAAAGGTGCTCCCAAGTTGGCTTTAATTGTGCTCCTACCGATTCTTGACGTCTCTACTGCTAGTTCTTCAATAACAAAGCAAGTTGTGTGCAATTAGAAGTCCCTTTTGCTGCAACACGGAGGGTATCAGTGTAAGGAAAATATTCTGCCTATATACATAGTCTCCGGTATCTCTTTGGGATATTTTAAAGGGAGGAGGTACTGTATAATTTTTCTATGTTAATGCTGTGTTTAGAATCATGCTGTAGTTCATCAATTTCAAAAAACCCAAACAAACATGGAATTCTTATAGGTTGGTAAGTCAGACCCACTATCGTCATCTTTATTATTTAAAGGAACAACTGTGTATGTTCTTCTTCCACTGTAGCACGCGGACGTTGTTTTTTAGAAATCATATTTAAATTATAAAATTAAGATAGCTGTCTTTTCTCCTACTGCGTCATGTTACAGGTTAGGGATACCAGAGTGATAACAACAGTCTTTAATAGATACTAATAAATATAATTTTCCCTGAAGTTTTGACATCGAAAAGTTTGTGAGGAGAATTATGGCACTTATTATCAGCAATATGTTATGGTCTAAATTTAGTTACTGATGTTGTAGGAAACTATGGAAGTAGTTTTGGTTTAGATTGAGGCTGAATCAAAGAAACCCACCCTTCTCAGAAATTAATGGATGCTTTCATTCTTCTTGGCAGAGCTACTTTATCATTCATATGACTAAACAGACAATCAATTTAACAGCAACGTATGGGAATGGAGGGAATGAACAAATAAGCTATGAATGATGAGAATAGAAAAATCAAGTCCCCCTCCCTTATTCTCTTTTAATGGCTAATACCAACAGGGACAAGACCAGTAAAAAGAGGTTAATGAATTGCAAAGATCCTTTAGAAAGTGATTGACTGGTATTGAAGCTCAGTCAAATCAGTCATAAATATTTACTTTTATTAGCAACAGTGGGTTGCCTGTTATTTTCCATTGATTTTTAAAGCTGTCAAAAATCTACCACTGTGACTATTATCAAGTGTTTTATTTCATCAATATTTTCAAGCTACAGAGAGCTGGACGAAACACTGTCCTGGAACTATTTCCTATCTGTTTGGTAAGTATTGCTCCCAAATGATTAAAAGAAGGAAGTTAAAATAAGATTCACTGCACCGTGCAGGCTAATCACCCCCATCGCTTCCCTGCGACGTTTAGTCCCTCGTATTTAACGTTGCATCCACTCGGGGTTTGTTGTGCCGCGATGATCTCCATCAGAGCAGCCAGGATTCCCAAACCTGTGGTTCTGCTCTTTATTTTACTGTTTTGAGGTAGGTGCCTGCTAGACGCTTTATTTCTCGCGAGCTCCAGGAGTTCCACGGCGGCGTGGTGGCTGTGGCGAGCACCAGGCTCGGGCTCACCCGCGCGGAATATTGCTCTCTGCCGCGAAAAACCGGGGGGAGAGGAGCCTCCCCAAAGTTGCTGTCTAGGCAGGCTGCGAAATGAAAATATTTTCAAGGTGGTGTTTGCTACATTAAAGCCTAATAATATAATTCAAAGGAAAATAACAAAAGGAATTTCCTAGAGATAACAACAAAGAGTTAACATTTCCCAGGGCAGACAAGTTTCCAATTCAATTAGTTTTAATGAACCTTCTGCTCACTGGTTACTGAACTAGAAAGAACAGCAATAAATGCCCAGAGGAAAGAGAGAGAGGATATTAAAGGAGGGTTAGTGTATAGTATATAAATTTCCAAGTTGACTAAAAGAGTAGCCTTGATATAGTTTTAGGAACCAAAACTGCAATATCATATATGCTTTCCCTTTTCAGCGAGCAGTTGTCACACATACTGGATAAACCATGATCTCCCTTGATTCTGCCAAACTGTTGACCCCCTATTGTCTCTGGAAATGCTGCAAAAAATTACAAACTGTGTTTTCAGGGTTTTTTTTAATCAACTGAATAGGTTTTTTTTTTTTTAAAAATGGGTTGCAATATTAGTATTTCATAAGTCAAGCATAGAGAAAACATGAGTTAATAAGAAAATGAAAAAGCAAATATAAATTCTGTAGTGAGAACTCTATTGAATGTCTTTTTTAATATAAAATGCACAGTAATTTAAAAAAAAAAGCTTTGAGGGTATTATTCAGCCTATTATTAACAGCATTTCCATGCATGTTTGCTTTAAGTTTAAATATTAATTTTATATGAATTTTAGTCACTGAAATTATGCTATAGAATTTCCCTCTTGTATTTCCAGAGTCCAACAGTATGTGTCAGATTTTGGTTAACATAAAACCACACAGTTGCATATGTTTACACATCCATGCTGACTAAATATTTGACAGAAATAATAGATTTTAATTTGTGCTGCATATTGTATTATTGTTTCAAATAGCATTTTCTGTTATATGAGGCTTTTTTCTCCCATTCACTGAATTTCCATGGAATTAGCTATATGTACTTATAATATTTCGTAGCCTGCTTTCTTCTATTAGCAATGTTAAATACTTGAAAAAAATTACGGCATTCTAAGCATATAGTTTGTCATTTATTTTTAATCTAATATGGATTTATAAAGAACAAAAATCTGTTTTTTCTTTTTGCGTATCTGTTTAACAGCAAAATTCTGCTCACTGTATTTTAATAACCATATTTATTTATTTAATCACAATGCTGTTCAAGCAAGCAGATTTTCAATTATATATAGTCCTACTTATCTGCAGGATAAGATTGCGGTTCTTCATTCAAGCTAAGCTTGTATCCTTTAAACTCCTACATCTTTAGTACAGCCTGTGTTACAGTATAGGTATATGATGTGAATGAAAACCATTTTTACAGATACCTTTAAATACTAAAAATACTTATTCTCAAATGAAGCTTTGCCATTATCTAGGTTTAAGAAAAGAGATCTCACCTCCTTTTCTTACTGTGTAGTTAGCAATATCAGTATCAAAAGAACAAGAGCTTTTAGGCTGTATTTCTATTTTAATTTTCTTATGTAGCTTGACCAAGGTTTAAAAAAAAATAAAATGCAGTAACTAACTGCAAATAGAGAATTTCTTCTTTCTTTGTTAAAGTACTAAAATAGTCAAAATTTTATTTTCCATACCATCATTTTAGCGCTGTGTAACCAGATGTTAAGGTACTACATAGTGAAACACAGCAGATGACAGCCTTTTCCACTGCTTACAAACTGGATTTTTGTGAAGTACAAGGCACTAACCGCTTTTTTTTTTTTATTCTCCAGTGTTTGTAACACCATAGAAAATTATTACAGTAATATTTTGTTTGTAGGCTGTTTACAAACGAACAAATGAACAGGCAAGGAAAATTCTGGAGGAATATAAATATTCATGTTTATGGAAGCTGTTTTGGGGCCGGACTGGGCGCTGAGGAGCGGAGCGGCCCCTCCAACCCCTCCGCTGGGCATCCCCCAGCTTCGTGGTGCTGGAGGACTGGGGCAGCTGTTGGCAGGACTCTGCTTCTGGAGACGGACATGGGGAACATGAGGAGATGCCTGAAATCAGCCAGTGGGTCTTTAATCGATGCCCTATAGGTTTTCTTGTGATCCACTGAGTTTTGTCCCTGTTTGCGCTGGGAGTATTTGTTCTTCACAGTTACATGTTCAGTGGTGAGTCACATCCTCATTTTTAATAGCAGCAACCACACCACTGGTATAGCATGACTTCCAGAGCTAACGTTTCGCATGAAGCAAGCTGACAACTTCCTCTTCAGTTTGCTAAATCCCAATAAATCTCAGTAGAGAATTATGGGAAAGTGAGCGAGAACAATGGAGAAGATAAAATAACTCTGCCTTCCAGTTTCTTAAATAGCAACTAAAACTCTAGAACTTGCCTCTAAGATATTACAAGAACTTTGTCAAGTAGCACATGAGAAAATAGAGCCCACAGCCATATAGTAAGCAAAAAAATTCTGTTTGAGTATTGACATGACAGTTTTTGAAAGTTCAAGCAGAAAACCAATTATAATGAGCACTGAAAAGCCCGAAGCCCTGCTGTTCAATAAATAAAAAAGTACAACAAACTATTTTCCAAAAAGGTTCTAGAGAGTTTCTTCTTGTCCCACTACTTACAATATGATTACATAAATAGTCTCTATTTGCTGTTGAATTGCCAGGCAGCTGTATTAAAGTACAAATCAAATCAAGTCAGGATTAGAAAGTAAAAGAGCATGGTTTAAAGTAATCTATCCCCCAGGAACTGTGCTCAGATTCATCAAACAGAGCTTAAAGTACAGTATATCTTATACCCTTGTGTTTCCATGCTGCACTGCTGCAAAACCAGTTATTATTTTTGATATCCAGAGAATGTTGCTCATAGCTTTAGGAGGCTCACTTGCTTATTTAAAGTCCTATAAACCTTCTCTGTCACTTATTATTATTTCTCTTGGTTAAGATTCATGAGAAGGATGTAAGTGTGGAAGACAAGAAGCTCCTTTATTAATCAGACCTTATTTGCCTCCCCTGAATTACTCTAAATATGCGCTATGGATAAAGGAATGATATGTTTTCTTCTAGGTTTCTGGTGATCTGCAGGTGCAATATTTTTAAAAGCTTAAGCCCTGTGCGTTGTTCTTCTGCCTCGTCAGCAGCAGCGCCTGGTTCCCTCTTAGTCGATGTGTGGAGGACCTCAGCTCTAGGACCCGGTCAGTGGTCTTTATGTGAGCAAAAGCACTAACTCCTGTTTACCTGATAAAACGTATTTCTGCTGGTTTAAAGCATAATGGGCCCTCGAAATGAGTGTAAATTATATGATAAGCATGCCTTTATAAAGCTTTTTTGTATTCCTATTTTGAGACCATAGAAGTGTAAAATACCCTTTGTATAGAAGAGAATTGCACACCGGCTGGTTTGCCAGGGGAAGGGCAGAGACTTGGCCTGGTTTTGTGTCATTATTCATTAAGACTGGGACTTGTGCAGAGCGGATCCAAATTCTCATCACTCCGTGTTGCAAAAAGGCGACATACAAAAATAAAAATTCATAAGCATGAATTTGAATAAAAAAAAAAGTGTGCTTCGACACTTAGCAGCTGGTTAGTAATAGATACTGTCTGTATTCCTTTTCTAAGGACACAACAGGCATCCATAAGCATCGGTTGTCTTTTTAGTGATAGCTATTTGAGCTTTTAAGGTAGATGGCGAAGCAGGGCGGGCTCTTTGTGGTGGGATGTAGTCGCAGTATGTTGCAGTGCTCGGTACTCCTAGGGCTTGTCTTGTTGATCAACAGAGGCTGCTGGACTGAGCAAAGAGGAGGAGTTTGGAAACTGGAGATCTGATGCTACCTGACGATGCTTTCCTGCGTGACCCGCCTCACCAAAACGACTGCCTACGTGACAGCCTCCCTTGCTGCAGAAGGGGACGCTCACCGTTGCCCACCGGCCAGGTCGGGCTGGGGGATTGCGCCGGGAACGGCTGTACGGCGCTTGGAAGCGCAGCGCGTTCGGTAGGTGCGAGGGGTTAGCAGCACGGTGAGCGCGTGCTCTGTTTTTTTAACACGCCGGAATCCGTAAAATCAAGTAACCAATAACCAAACGATGATGATAACCCCCAAAGCGCTCCCACGCTTCAGGAAACGCTAGCGTTGCCCGCGCGGCCCGGCGGCGGTGCGATGCTCTTCCAGGGTCCCGGGGAAGCGCCGTGCTCCCCGCCAGCGTCCCCGGCGCCCTCTCCCCCCAGGTGGCTCTGGCGGTTCGTCGTTCGGGACCCCAGCTCCGCGGCGGTGGGCTGAGCTGATCGTTGGCACTCTGCGGAGGAAGACCATCCTAAATTAAAACAGGGTAGTGCCTTGACGGGAGCGGGTGGCTTCATTAAGAAGGTTAAAATAGAGCAACTGAAAATTAAATTCGTTAGTAATTTTTCTGCTGTTGTGCCCTGGGCTGGAGGCGAGGGTGAGAGTGGTTAAAGCGAACCACTTGTCGCAGCGCTTCCCCAGAAGTTTCGTACCGGTGAGTAACTCCCTTCTGTAGTTCACTGTTATTTCTTTGGCTTCCCAGTGAGCACAGAACGGGGCCGTTCTCCTCCCTTTGCCTTCTTCATGGTTTCCACAAATTGCACATCTTTATCCCTGTTATTTTATAAGCTGGCAGTGGATAGCACAGCGTATACACGATTATACAAATGTTAGTGGTTTACATATAAGCACCTTCCTTCCTCCCCACTCCCTCTCCTGTGCTGAAATTGGCCTGAACAGTTTTTGGGGAATCTTTTAATGAAGTATTGATTTTTATCAAGCGCATCAAACTAAAGGTAAATGTACCATTGTGTCATGTTTAAAAAAAACAATACAAAAAACCCCAAGCCCCAGTATATTACAGATAAACTAAGATAAATGACTTAAGTGCTCAGTTTGTGGAGTAAATTGAAACCATACATCACGGGCTTTCATTATTTTATATTATAAATACTGTAAAGAGTAGGAAAGATGATTGAACAGTAATACAAAATTAGTACTAATTGTCATGGCTCCGTTGATGAGGAAATGTGCTTTTAATATAAATAATGCGGAGTAATCATTATAACAAAAGTTAATTTTTTATAGCTGGTGATTGCAGGGTGATAATCAGAAGACTATGACACCCATTAAATTGCCCTTCCCCGATCCCGCATGAAGAAATGAAGGGATCCGTGTTAATTTTAAAGCTCCCTTTGATTGGGTGAACCTGTCTCCGTTTTGCGTGACACTCTTGCCACAGGTCATTGCCTGGTGCGGTGTACCATGAAACAAACAAATAGAAAAAGGCACCTTCTGGCACTTTAAGTTTCCCTGCCATCTGACTGCAGCCCCGGTGGGTTGAAATGATGAAAAGCACAGCCTTGGAAAAATCTTCCTATGGTTAGATTGGGAAAAATGAGTATGATTATCACATGTGCTGGGAAGGGCAGGATAGACAGCTGAAGTCATCTCAAAACTCCAGAGAGAAGAAGACGACAAGAGGTCACAATTATATTCTGGTATCACACTCCCTTTCACGGAGATCTGATATATTCGGTTTGTTCTTGTATGGTGCTTAGGGAAGTTCTAATTAAGGGAAGAAAGAATTTTGACACATGTGAAGCAGAGATCAATATTTAGCACTATAATCAGCAATTCCTGATGGTTTGACAATGTCACTATACACACTGTAACTATCCATTATTCTCTGAGAAGGGAGCCAGGCGGAGGCTAACAGGCTTACTGCAAGCTATCATGAATCACATAAAGCAGTGCCTCATTCACTTCTATTTGTCTTCCTTTTCATCTTCATTCATCCTTATAAAGCAGGCTGCGCTGCCACCAGCCTTGAAAGCTACCATGCTTCTGCGCCGTGCTGGAAGGGAAAACGGCTGCTAAAAATGTGCGTTGCATGAAAACAGCAGCGGTTCCTAGGGGGTGGGCGGATGGGTATGCCACCTAAATACACGTAGTGCCCCGTCCGTTGACGGCTGGTGAACAACGGAGTTTTTCGACAATTGATAGTACAATAGAAAACGGTAACAAGCACGTTATACAGTAGCCAAAGCCCCCGACTCTGCCTCCTCTAGCAAGAAATGGAGAGATCAGGCGAGTTATTTTTAGGGTATGATCCTGTACCTGCTTAAATTGATGGCATCCAGTCCTAATGGTGTAGCAGTAAAAGAAAAATGGAGCGAGAGAACGAGCTGAATCTCCAGTTTTTGCTACTTGTACATCGAAGACAATCAATCATCCCGTTTACTGCCTGAACTCTGAGCTGGTGGAGCATTAGAGAGAAGGATGACACACAAACGAAGCCCCCATTTGTTTTTGTTTTCTTCTATCGTGATCATGGCTTTAATTGCTGGAATGCGGAGATCTGCAAGGTATTTGTGAAGTGCTCACGGATCCTAACATTTTACATGATTTCATACAAGCAGAAGGGTGTGCGTATTCTGCGCTGCTCCAGGCGTCATTAGCTGTTTTGCTTTAAAATTGGATTCCTCCCATTTGGGAGCAGAAATAATGCAGGTGACTGGTCGTGTCTGAACACACCATGAACATTGAACCTTCAAAGCAAATAATTTGGAAGAAATTGTGAGCTGGAAATTATCTGAACTGTTCAAGTTTACTCCCAGATTATGAAGACATTAGCAGATTCCCAACTCAGTTTATGAATCTTTCATAAACAATGATAAATTTGCAATAGAAAATGCCATCAGCTCCACTTTGGGTGTAATGTTGATCACAATAAAATGAAAGCACAATTTGTTTGGGTAGGAATATGTGAGTGATATAGTATTTTGGATGACAGTGCCTGATACAACTTGATTCAGGCAACAAGCTGACATTTCCACCTAATTTAAACTGAAAGTGAAATTGTTAAAATAATAAAAATTAAAATGTGAAATTCAGGATGCCTGCGCATAATTCCTTGAAAACATCTGCTGGCAAACTTCCAGTCTCCAGTCAATGTAACAGGGGTACAATTTTGCTGCTTTTTCAAGTAATTGGTTATTTACTGTGGAATACTACAGTATGTTCTTAATAGGTATCAGCAATCCAATGCTTTAACATGATTTCTCTTTCTTTTTGAATAAGAAATAAGGATTTCGTGTTCAAATAGCTGAATAATAGTATTTTGATTTCCATTCCGAGTTTTTAACGATCTGAAAAGTGATTTTGATATTTATATGTTTATTCTTCCATCTCTAGTACTGTTTTGGTAGAGCAGCTGACCTGCATAGTTCTAGCTTAAAGAAATAAATACTTCGTAAAACGTAATAGAATAATTTGAGGCTATTTAACATAAAGAACATTATTTCCTACATTTCTCCTAACATTACCAGTCATGCAGCGTGCATTGTATTACTGTAGGTGGGAGCGAGAAAGACCCAGTGTCCTGCATTTCAAATTGTCATCTGGTTCTCAGTGCTCCCTCCTTGCTGCCGAAGGGCCGGATCGTGGCCGGTGCTGAGCGCATCCTGGCCGCCCCGCGCTGCGGCGGCTTCGGCGGCATCCGGAGGTGCTCAGAACCCCGCCGAATTGGGATCTAAGTGAGATGCTGACACAGGCTCTCATCCTGACTATCCCAAGTAGCACTAATTAAGGGCTGTCCAACTGTGCTTTCTGTTGAGCCGTTTGCTCCGGTGGGTGACAGGGAACAGCCTGGGATCTGTCTGCAGAATGACATAACAAAGAAGGGGAAAAAAACGGGTCCTCGGAGAGGGTGGGCTGGGATAGAAAGACCTGAGCTAGGGCTTGAATTGCATATTTTGTTATTACAAATATGTAATCTCAGATTAAGCACTGCAGCGTGCTATGTTTTTGCTTTCATTATACATTTATTAGAGCTCCAGTGGTCATTCTGAGTGATAATTATAGAGCAGCATAAATTAATAAGGAACTTGGGGAATGATCTTCCCTTTGTTAGAAAGGTTATCAATAAATCTTCCTCTTTTTTTGTATAATGATGGTCAGTGTTGCTATTCTTCAAACTGTAAACCGGGAGACACACTGCAGCTGGGTGGGAGGGAGAAGGACTTGCCTGGGTGCCAGCGGGCTGCTCCGCACAGGGCTCGTAGAAAAGATTCATTGAGCAGCTTGGCTTGGAGACTAGTTCAGCCCAAAGTTTACTTTCCTATTTCTGGGCGCACCCCCAAAATGATCCCCAAGCAAGGCCTTTCCAGAAATCACATCATTGCTTATGGTGCCCCAGTGCAGGCTGGAAAAGGCAGCATTACCAGGGGACTCGCAGAAAACCAAGAAAGGCACCCAAAGTGTTTGCTGGTGCCCGGCCGGGCTCACTCCTATCTTCCTCATCATCCTTGAGATGACATTACGTTAGTAAGGCATAAGAAGACCCAGAGTTGTTTTACGGAAAGCCCTAAGCAATAACACCTCCCGCTTGCAGCTGTGCCTCATAAATACTGTCTGGCCCACTACGCTACTGTCCTTTTACAGTGATATCATTTAATTGTAAACCAAAGATCAAAGGTCTTTAACTCTTTAACCAAATTCCAATGTCTGCCAAATTCAATAGCTGTCATTCCCTTAGAAAAAGACAGTGTAATATGTGCGTTCTGATCTAATTTTATAGAAAAAGACAGAATTTACATACTGTTTATTTAGTTAAGTCTCTAAAATCAATACCTTTGTCTGTAGCTCTTTTATTTAAAATACATCATGACATTGCAAACTGCTATATAAATGAATTTTTCTAAACCACACATGTTGTTAATGTTTTTCTATTGCACATTGTTTTTAAAGTTTGAATCATAGCATTTAATAGATCAACTTAAATGTATTTTAATATTGGATTACTAAAGAATGTTAAGTTTTACATTTCTAAAATTATAAATATTATTTCAAAAGGTCAGTCATTTGCCCAAGACTTATCTGTCCAATGGAGAACATATTTCAAACCATCCAGACACAGAAACTGATCATGTTAAATACTAAGAAAAAATGAAATCTCTAATATTTTTTTTTTTTCAGTAGTAGGGAGAAAAGAAAGAGCAGCCTTGGACAAAAAGCTTAACAAAAGTACTTCTGTAGGCTGCCAGCAGTATTTCAGAAAAAGAGAACCCTCTTTTTGTGGGAAAGAACTGTAATTCGTGATCTTCATTTACATGTAGGTTAAGGTGTGTTTTGGAGTCTATAAGCATATGTAGAAAGAATTTTATCACTGTTGCTTTGGCCTGAGCTGAGTGTCATGGCTACACTGCTTTCAGTGCCCAGGTTAGCGTTAGCTTAGGCGGGCTACATTATTGATATTGCACAACATTATTTAGCAAGCTCGTATATGATTAAAGTATTTTCACTGTGATGAAGAGTAACCAAGACCTGCAGTGCCAGAATCAATGGCATCAAGAGCTTTCATGTAAGACAGGTGAGAACCATTTCCACTTGCTGTGGAAATGGGCTTTATCTTTAACTTTTGATCAACCACGTATATTTTTTGTGCATGAAGATATTGTATTAGCTGTGCCACGAGAAAGGTCTGTACAAGCAGTACAAAAAGCCCTGAAGCTCTATGTGAGTTGGTCTGACCTCGTGTGGGGTAGAGCTTGCTTGTTTTGGATTTGAGATGTAAGCCACTCTCCTCAAGAGTGGAGGAGGTCATGCATGAGCACAGTATGCTGAGGGTCCAAATCTAGGAACAATTTATTTGGGACTACTGAATTGTCTGTCTCATCAAAATTGAAAACTAATTTGTTTCTCATCTTGATCTTGAGCAGTGCCACAAACTCCAGTTGGAGGCCAATGACTAGTAGTGTACCCCAGGGTCAATGCTGGGGCCAAGACTCTTCAACATCTTCATTAGTGGCCTGGATGATGGAGCAGATGCACTCTCAGCAGGTTTGCAGAAACACAAAACCAGGAGAAAAAGTCTTTGTAGCATGTCACTTAGGGAGTTCAAGATTAGGATGAGCTTCAGAACTAGGTCTTCTGCAGAGTGGCATGTAACCTTGCTGAACTGGTCATAAAATTGTCTTCAGAATTGAGCAGCTAGTTATTTATCTCATTATAGCTGTATAGCTGTATAAACTTTGTATGTGTGATGGTTTTTGTATCTTACTTGACTGATATCATACCCTTGTGCCCTGAAAATGTGAATATGGAGCCAACCAACTATACTGAAATGGTTGGTGGGGGCAGAGCTGATTATCTGAGCGTCTTTCTTCTGCCGCTGATCTCAGTGGACAAGCTGTTCATACAACGCCAACAGAGGCACCTGCCCCTGAAGAGCTCCAGCTGATTGCCCTTCCCTCTCCCCCATATGGCAAAATGCCCACACACGTAAAGCCCAAAGGAGTCATCTTCTGCATCTGTATGCACAGGGTCTTGCAAACACCTTGCATGTGTTCTGCAGTGGTGGGCTGAGAACTGTACAGAGCAACAGCAGTGTCCGTTGCTGATGTCTGACCCTTGTGTATACGTATGCAGACTCCGTGTCTTTTTATAAAAAAATCTGTAAGTGTGCCTTTATACCAGCGTATCATAACTTTGTCTGATGTACAGAGGCATGCTGTTTTCTTTTGTTTTGTTAACTTTCACTGGATGCTTCCATTTATTTCCCGAGACCTATCAGTATCTTAACTGATGAAGTAGCTCCTCTGTGCTTGGGCAGATAAGGTGGTGTATGACTGAACAATACCAATCATTTTCAAACCCTGCGAGAAATGACAAATCAACAGTAGCTTCATATTTGAATCCTTCCTCCCTGCTTTTAACAATGCGTTCAAATTTTACTGGCTTTCCCGTTTTTTTTTTTTTTTTTTTTAATATATATGAGTCTCTGTACTGAATGGAAGTTTTAAAACCTAGTAAACATTATCGCAACTGTTTGCTGTGAGCTCATAGTTTATACGGTAGCCTGCTATTAATCAAAGGGTGATTATTTAGTCGTAGGAGGTAGCAGGACTCCACTCCTGAAAGTATCTGTTCTTTGTCTGTGATGTCTAACTACTAGTGGAAAAATGGCTTCCACAAAATTTCTGCTTTTTTTACATGATAAACCATAGTCCTGGCTGGTGTGTATAGCTTAAAAATGGGAGAACTTAATTTTCCTGTATAAGTAAAACCAAAGCAACTTGATAAATAAAATTATTCTATGTGCACTTTGCATATAATACATAGTTTATGTGGCAGCAAAGTCAAACTAATGCTGAGAAAGGAATTACTGTATAATCCAGTTATGGTATTCTTGAGTTGTTCATTTTAGGGCTAAATCTAAGTTCTAAGTTACTTCCAGTTAGAAGTGATTTACTTATGTGTATCTTCTTCCTTCCCCTCATCCCCCTGCCCTGATCATACGAGCTTTTTGGAAGAACTTTAACACAAAAATAAATGAGCTGCAAAGTTGATCACTTACTATGAAATAGCCATCGCAGAATTCCTTTCGGTATCTCAGAGAAAACTGATTAGACTCAGCAGTTATAAAAACAACACGCTATGCATGCCCAGTACATTTTGAATGTAATTTTCCCTTGCTTATGAAGGTGATAGGGAAGATGAGGTATCTGAACATGCATGCGTGGCTAAATTGCAAATGAAATCCCATACCTAGTGTCCAGGCTCTTCCAGGGCTCCAGATAAAGTCTTTGGGTATAGGAGATGGGGTATGAATTTTGCGAGCCTGGTTTGCTTGAGCTTGGCTATTTTTGAGTGGATTCAAAAGAGACAACAGGTCTTTCTGCAATGGTCCAACACAAAGGCACAGGATGGGAGATGAAGTAAGAGTGACTGGATATTGCAATGTATGCATGGTGCCAGGCTTCTGTTACTTAGGTGGGATTAGTTTTAAGCGTGCTGAGTAGTGCCACTGAAGGCAAAATGTGTCATTTCAGTTGTTAAAATTCATGGTATGAGGAGGTATCGTTCAGAGTTGCATCCAAGCACGATGGTGATCTTGTGATTCTGCAGGAATTGTATCACCTGAACCTGTTACCTCCAGCAGCCTACAGGTCACGGGTGGCTTTTAATACTGCGCCTTCCTCGGTTCTGTTTCTGTCATTGTTTTCCACCCCAGTGGTGAAGGTGGCAGGTATGAGTGGTGAAGCTGGGAATGAGAGCTGGTTTCTGAGTGAACTTGGCTCCAGAAAGTGAATTTTGGAAGGAATCAAAAACACATTCCATGATGCTCGGTTCTGTGTAAGATCTAACGTTAGCCATCAGGTGAGCAGTGCTGTCATCTGGAAAAGGCAGGATTTCCCCCCCTGTGAAACACGAGTTGTTGTTGGAGTTTGGAGAAAAGATCCATGAATTTAAAAATCAAATATGGGTGCTGTGGAATTCTGCAATTTAATACTTCCGTTGGTGATCTGGAAGAAAGTGTAAAATCATTACTGGCAAAGTCTGCAAGTGATACCAAGACAAAAGGATTAGTAAATATTGAATAAGGAAGATCTCTGAAATAGAGAAGCTTGGTAATTTTTATTTACCAGTATGTATTTAGGCTACATGTCTAGGAATAAAAAAAATGTTTGAGGGCTGAGGGCACGGAGGGAGGTATCATCCTAGGAATCGCGCGCTCTGAAAAAGGCTTGATCATCACAGTGAGGTACTACAGAGCCATGTCCAGTTGCGCCATGATGAGGTGGATATTAATGAATTTCAGAGTGCTCTGAAAGATTACAGGAGTGAAAAAGCCCCCGTGATTTTTAGTTCCTGTGATTTATTTGGAAAGACTATAGAAGTTCATCTGCCTATCTGAACTAAGACATGGTTAAGGAATTATTTGATCAAAACCCAGAGGTCCTTATGAAGGTCAAACTTTCTTAGACTGAAGAGCTTATTAACAGAGGTCGTTTTGTAGATGGACGTGTAAGTGTCAGTAACACTTGCTCCTCCAGCATGTGCTCCTGTTCCGAGTGACGTGGGCGAGCAGTTGCAGAGCATCCCTCCGCGGGTGGGAGCTGCCGGTCCCCTCGCGCTCTCCAGAAGGATGGAGAAGTCCTTCCAGTACATCGCTGTCTCGTCTACCCCATAATCTTTTATTCTGAACGTGGGAATGTGTTGTCTTCTGGGTGTGGAAGTCATTGCCTGTTCATAGTGGTGGGAGAAAGAATCAGGCCTCAAATCTCACTTTTTTAGTTTCAGTATTTAAGTCCTTGCCCTGCTTTTCTCAGAAAGTGGAGTTCTTCTTTTGTGATTGCTCATTTAAAAATACAAACAAAACCTTTTTATTGATTTGTGTGTATTGGCAGAATTACTGTAATTGCATCAAATGACATAATTGGTGTAAATAGGTATAATGATGTCATTAGCATGTGTGATTGTAACATTTAACAGTGTAATTGAAATGTATAATGACATGGTAAAAGTCCTTATTAAAGCATGCGAGAAAAGCTCTGCAGGTGGACAGAGTATGATTTTAAAAATTCAATATTGCTGTCATTCTTTCATATTCTTTTCAAAGCAACAAAAGCCATTAGGTCACATCAAAACTGATTTTTAAAGCCAAAGGTCTAATCCTGCAACGTCTTTCTCCACTGGGTAGGTTCTAGGTGACTTCAGGGGACCTGTTCTCGGCAGGAAAGTCTGCTCATACAACGTTTCTGCTTAAGCCTTTTTGTGGAATATTTCTCCAACAGCATCAGGTTGCTTTTCTTTATGAGCAAAGAGGGTTCATAAGGTCGTAGGGTAACTCGGGTTGGAAGGGACCTTGGGAGGTCTTCAAACCAACCTCCTGCTGGAAGGAGCATCAGCTATGAGGTTTGATCTCTGAGGATATTTAAAATAGTTTTAAAATCCCCAAATGATGAATTGATATACCAGGTACTAAGAGACTTTCATTATATATACCTAAACAAATCTGTAAATACATAGAAGCTCCATTTTCAGATAAGAATGCCGTATGTGGTGCACAAATCCTTCGCAGGCTTGCAATGACGCTTATAGGCTGGCACACAAAATGGGTGCTTACGTGCCAGAGTTTCAGTCTTAGCATCCCAGTGCATTCCTACGTAGGCAGTCCCTGCCTCAAGAGCAAAGTTATTAATTCTTTAATTCTTAAAGAGCCGTTTTGTGAAGGTGACCCGTGACTGATGTCAGTCCGAGTCCTTTGGATAAATGTGTGCAAGCGACACACCTCGTGGTGCGATAGACCAGCGGAGCACTGAACCGAGCGAGCGTCACGGGGACGCAGCTGGTTCCTTGCGGTGAGAACGAAGGGGGCTCCGCTTCGATTGCTCGCCTGCCCGCGGAATGGCAGGTACGGTTGCGTGCTGTATGGGAGGGCACCATTTCGTACCATGTTAGCGACGAATATTCTGGTGGTTGAAAACACTGGTACAGCCATGATTACTCTTACCAAAAGATTGTTTTTTCTTTATTTTTCATTGTGTTTATCTTTTAAATCGATGGCTTTATGAATTTTTTTTCTTTTTCCTCCTCCATATTCCTTGATTTACTTTTTACTTTATTTACTATTTACTTTATTAAACACTTTCCTTTTCTTTGTTCAGGCAAAACTGGAAAATTTATCACTGTAACTCAGGCCAGGTGTAACTGTTGGAGTGCTGTTAAATCACATACCTCCTGCTGGGCGTGTCCTTCAGTGGGCTTCAGCACGTCTGTACTACCAGGTCATCAGAGCTCCTTACCTTGTCGAATCTTTCTTTGATTTGCCATCCTTCCAAAATAGAGACATAATCTTATTTTGGAAAATCAATTACTTTATTGAATATTGGGATGGTTGAAAAACAGTAGAAAAATAAAGACTTTTAAAATTAATCCTGTTTTGCCTTTTAGCTTGTGAGCTGATCACTTTGTCTCCCTAGAAAACAAATATGATTAAGGAACAAAATGCAAGACTCAGGTGCTTTTTTTTCTTTTTTTTTTAACCTTCTTTCACATACTGGATTCTGCATCAGGTCTAGGTGGTGTGATGGCTACTGTTGTCACCACTAGATTTCTGTGAATTTTACTGCTAGCATGTAGAATCAGTTTTTTAAGGATCTCTGATGTGGATAGCCACTTCAGCATAGCTGTACTTGATCTAACAATACATACTCATTTATTTTAGTAGCCTTGAGTTGGTCACAGTTAAGTAAATTAAAATGGTTGTTACTTTGCTGTATTTAAACAATATAGTTCTGACAGTACTTTGAGAGTAAATAGGATCTGAGGTACAGCTGAGAATTTTATTTTTTTTCTGACCCAATAGATAGGTGGTTGAAAATACGGTTGTGACGTATCTGAAATAATTTCTGAGGTCAGGCAGTGTCTGTACAGTTGGTTTGACTGAAAAAGTAGACATTTTGAAAAAAGAAGACAAGATGAAATTTTTGAATTTGACATTTTCTTTCAAAGTTTTCCAGATGGAACTTTTCACTTTTCATTTCAAAACTACCTTTTTCTCGTTTAACACTGACCAAAATAAATTGAGAAAAAGTTAATAAAGAAACTGAAGTATGTGAATATAATATGAAATATTTTACATCAGTGAAAACATTTCAGTTTGATCTAAAAGGAAAGGACTTTTGTCTATTTTCTGGGGAAAAAAAAAGAAGTTAAATTTTAGTTCTTCATCCTCCTCCCTTTTTAAATTGGTCCAGCTCCTAAAATCGGGATTCACTCAGCTCTAATAGAAGGTGCCAGACGAACTTCTCTGGGCTGTCACAGTAATAACTGAAAGTTAAGAGATTCAGCCCAGTCGTTGTTCATAGATGTGGAGCTTACGGCTCACGGTACCCATTCGCTACGTGTAAGCCAGCGGTGGGAGCAGGACGCGCGTGCTCAGGATGCATACTTACCGTCTCCGAGCGGAAAAACGCATTTCTGCCCCGTGGAAATGGTACCCATTCGCTACGTGTAAGCCAGCGGTGGGAGCAGGACGCGCGTGCTCAGGATGCATACTTACCGGTCTCCAAGTGGAAATGGTTACTCTGTTTTGGTTTCAGCTCAGCTGTGTACTAAGCCAATATACTCTGTGGATGGTCTGTGCTGATCTGTTTGATTAGAAAAACAGTCTGTTCCGTAATGCTATAAAGTTAAATCACTGCAGGCCAAGTTCTGTTGTCCCTGTACCTTATTCCACAAGCAGCCCCATGCATTGCATCCATAGGCGGGTTGTGAGCACTGACTATAAAAAAGCGGTACGATCAGTAATGGTAATTATGATTAATGGGGTCCAGAATGCTTCCTTCATGGAGAGATAAATCTGACAGTCTGCAAGAGTAGCAGAGTCTGGATCTAGGTTGATTTTAATCCATTGGCTTCACTTCATGGCTATTTTATCATCAGATCTGGTGCCTGATGGTCTCCACATTTCCTTTCTTGAAACCCTTCTTAAAACTGGTTGCATGTTGGAATTATGCAAAATTTCACAGTTTTCATGTTAATGGAAGACTATAACCGAATGAACCCTTGCATCTCTAATTCTGGAGTGTCATGCTTTCAGGAGTCATTGTGATAAATTGTCCCAGTAAATACGCTGAAAATGGTTCAGTCTGAAGGGGAATTTTCCTATTCCTTTGTCAGGTGAATGTACTTTCCTCTTATTGTATTTTGTGACTGTTTTCTCTTTTTCAGATGTTCATCTGCAGTTTAATTTCTAAGACTGTTGTTGACATTAGAGTTGAACAAATATATTGAATTAGATAACTTGCTGAACAAATCCCCCCCTTTTCAATAGTTTGTAAATAGAAGATGCTTTCTTCTTATTTTGCTTAATTATTCTGCATTTCATTTGTGGATAATTTCTGGAATTGTATGATTTGGTTTGTGAATGTTGGTGTTGTACATAAACTGTAAACTGTGGAAAGTATAAAAGAAATGGCCTTTTATAGAATTTCCTTAGGTAACTTGTGTGAGGGATGTGAATCCCTGATTTATTCCCTCCTGCTGCTGTGCATGCTTTGATGTTCTGGGCTGGGAACAGAATTAGAGCTGGCAGCCAGAAGAGCAAGGGGCTCCTCCAACTTGGGAAATCTGGATTTTACTCCCTTTACTCCTACTAATTCAATGGTGACCTTTTGGGAAAGGTCTTTCCATGACTCAGTTTGCCCAGTGACAGAATTGATACTGTCTTCTGAAAAGCTCTCAGATGTGTTTACAAGTTCCAAACGCATTATTATTTGCAGGATGAATTGCAAATTTTAGATGAGATATTTCACTAAGCTTTTATTTCCAGTGAATAGGCACCCTAAAGATTAACTTCTTAAGACTATTCTAGCCAGTAAATTTCGAAGGCTGAAATCCCCCAGGAAGTGAATTTAAAAAGGCTGTGGACAATATTGAGTGAAAATTTATTTTAAGTTTCAACCTAATATCTATGGACTGATTTTTCATAGTGATCACTTGTAGGTGTAGTCATGTTTGTGGGTAGCTTTATTTATTAATTTATTTATTTTGGTTTTTGACCTATTCGGTGCTTTCTGTGACTTTAATTAGCGCCCTGAGGAGCAGGCACGTTCCCACGCTTTGCAGAGGTTCCCACACAGATACTTTTTGATCCACACAAAGACAGCTCTGAAATGATCTGCAAAGTTTGGAGTTTGCGAAACGGTGGCTCTTCAGCATCACGTGCAGCTCGGATGGTCTGGGCTCCACTGCCTTTCTGCTCGCCGTTTCTCATCTTTGCTTTTTCAACACTTTGGCTTCACCATTAACTTGGGTGAAGTTCACTCCTCAAAAAGGCAGAAATCGACACATATTGGTATTGGTCAAGTGGTTCCTCCCCGCCCATAAGTCTCACTAATTATACCTTTCTTTTTAGTATTTTATTCCCGAAGGAAGTCTTCTGGCTGGACCATTGTTTAGAACTTCACCTTTCGCATTCACTTTCTGAAGGACTTTTGACAGCATCTGATAGAGCACCTCATACTTGTTCTTTCCTGAAATAGATTCCCGATGAGCTTCCACTGCTTTAAAAATAGTCCTTTGCGATTCCAGTATCTTGAACATTTAATTGCAGTGTATAGAAACAAGAACTTACAGGTTTCAGTCACTTCATGTTTAAAACAACAGGTTATTCCATGTCAGATCTGCTGGAATCAGTCAAGATACTGACCCAGCTCTGTGACCGCTGTGCTCACTGGTTGCAGTGGGATCAGGATCTGGCCCCTGCTTAACGTAGAAGTGGGTTTGGTGGTCTCATGGCAGAGTACAGCTTCTAAGTTTGATAGACCAGTGCGGGATCCTGGGAATATCGTAACATACCATTGCATTTGTTGTGAGTCTAAAGCTTTGCTTTGAAGTCGCTTCCCTGTCCAGAATCTGGTCCCTCTGGTTGTATTGATTACGAGGGGCTGAAACCCTTGCGTTTCTCTTGTGCTCCCTCATGCTGATGAATACAGTTAGTTCAACCATGGGAATATTTGAGTATTTACTATTCATAAATTATGAGGCAAAGTCCAACCACAATGTGAATTATATTCTCACTAATTTAATAATGCAAAATGTTTTTTCTCACCTAATGTGTTAATAATAGCCTGTGTTGACACCACATGGGTAATTTCATTCAGAGTACATGTTCTGTAAGGAGCTCATGTGAGACTGTCTTACTGTTTTCTGAGAATAGATATTGTCATCCCACTTTGTTGCATCCAAGATGACACAAGTTCTGTTCAGAAATATGTATTTTTCAGTTAAAAAATACTGGTTTTCTCAGAATATTTTACTTGGTTTACAACACTAGTAAGAATAACAAAATAAATAAATATTACTACCCCAGCAGTGAAAGTTTGAATATGATGTATCAAATTATTTCTTACAGTATTAAAGAACAGACCCAAGAAACTGCATTCAAGCATATTCTTTCCTTCCTGTAGAGTTCACTTTATTATACTTCTGGATTGGAGCAGCAGTGTGGAGAACCGTAAGCTTTCTTTTTATATTGGATCTATTTTATATCTAGAGGCTATCGTTTAAGCTTCTTCAAGTTTGAACCTGATGTTGTGATACGTTAAATTAATGGTATATGAGATGAGTGGGTATAGGAGTTTTTCAGATTTGTAACTTGCCGGACTTTTTTGGCATTAGAAATGCACATGACTTTTTAAATTAAATTTAATATAGTTCTGTTTCCATGATGATCAGTTAAGTCCATGTATTCCATAAGTTTTTTGGCTTTGAGCATAGGAGACAATTAATGTTGATACTGCGCCTGTGTCTGAAACCACTGACTTCCAAGTATGTAACATCAGATTATTTTGTTTTTAAGCAAATGAAATGCTTATGAAAGGATCTGCGGTGTCAGATGGTTGGTGGAAAGACATAAAGTGAAGTTGTTCAAACCCAGTTGTGTAGAGCATGGTGTGACTACGCTGGTGGCTCGTCAGGGTCACTCGGTGCTGGTGATTTCCCAGATACGGCAAGGGAGCTTTCCCCATCGTGCTGTCCCCTTAGCGCTTCCTCATTAATCTGCATAGACTCGAGGGGGGGCCCCCTTCAGCCCTTCGCTGGCGATTACGGGGTCTCTCTTGTCCACGTCACCAAGCACACTTTGCGTGCCAAACTGGCCCACCCTTCCTCACTGGATTGGGTGTTGTCACCTCGCTCCTTCTCACTCCTAGTTTAAATGTCTCCTTACAGAGTTGGCCAACCTCTTGGCAAAGATGCTTTTTCCCCTCTCGCTCAGGTCCTCAAAGAGGGTCCCATGGTCATAACAACCAAAACCCTGTTGCCAACACCAGCTGTGCAACCAATTGTTGACCCACAGGACTCATCCATTGGGATATGGAGGAGCTCCCAATTACCTGAAGTGTGCGTTGGTAATTGTTTGTAATCTTTTGTTTTAAAATACTCAACTATGCTTAGAAATTCTTGCCTCCCTTCTTTTCTTTAATTCTTGTGAAAGCTTTTTGTCCATGCTTGAAGGAAGTGATCTCTTCTGCATCTTCACGGAGACGTTTCCACGGCACAGATCTCCAGCCGTTGCTGCCTGTAAGTGTACTTCTGGTGACTGTTTCTGTGACGAGGCCGGGTCATGCAAGTGGATTGTCCATATCTGCAGATTCCCTGCTGCTCTGGGGTGTGTGGGAAGCTGGCGTACCCGCCGCGGCTGCTTTGCCACCTCCAGATAACCAGGAGGCATCCCTTGCTGGACGGTGAGGCTGACCCTTGGTTGTGAACACCGCCTGTGAAATGGTTCCTGGTGAACTGCGTTTACTATTCCAGCGTTGTTCCTAAAGAAAATCTTTATGGCAAACGGCAGCTGGGATTAGAGTGGGCAGCACAGGCACCGCGCCTGCCCAGCGCCAGAGTGTGCAGCAGCGTTGCTAGTCTGCTGCCTCGCGCCGGGCTTCAAACACACAACATTAATTCACTGCCAAACCAAATGGATTTGACAGCAGCGAAGGCTCTCTCCAGACTCGCTCCTCTGACACTGGGAGGACTAAACTGTTTGTAAAGACACCTATCACCCACTGACTTCTTTCCCGTGACACCTGCCTGTTCTGTCGAGATGCTTTTTTAATCCTGCCCCTTCAGTCAACACCTGACATAACTTCCGAGATCCAGTCACTCATGCGGCGGTCAGTCATACTTCGATAATGTGTCTGTCATCGTGTTAAAACAGTCATATGGTGACATACTTTATGGGCACGAACATGTTTTAGAGATGAACAAAAAGGATTGGCCTTTAAAAAGAAGTAAGGGTAGCATTTCCTCGCAGTGAAAAGACATATAATTTGAAATAATAGTATGTCAATAGTGCTTATAAGAAATTGTTGTAAAATGGGAATTTCAAAATCAGCCTTAAGCTGGGCAGGAGGACTGCGGTGCCTTCTAAAACGGGCCCCGTCTCTGAGCGCGGCTCTGAAAATATTTGTTGGGCAGAGCCGGCGCGGTGGTTGTCAACGCGCTTCCATTAGCTGAGCCGCGGCGTTGTCGGGAGCAGATGTTAACGCCGCACAGCATTGGGCTGAACCCTAATTGCATACCTTTCGACTGGTAATATCGCATAATTTCAAAATGATTGAGTGAATGGTTATTTCAGATTAGGTGTAAAAGCTTACCGTTGTGATTATAAGTACGTATCCAGTACTTAACTTACACAGTGCTTTTATCAGGACGTATGCCTGAATATGTATTATAGATGTAATTTTAAGTGAATCCACTTGTTAAATCACAGATTATCCACCTCTATCCCAAACTATTAAACTATCCAAACTATAGGAGATCACTGTTAATATAGCGAAGAATTAAAAGTGCAGAATGCTTTAAAGGAGTTTGCTGCCTGAGTGCGATCACTGGACGTCATGCTGCAATTGCTCATTTAACTAAATTAACAATCCCAAAGCAGCAAGAGAGTTTTATTTATTTAGATGTGGATTCTATATTATTTAAAGATGTTTTGTTTGTGTGATTTTAAACTGTTTACTTTAAACCTCTAGAAAGGGAACCTACAGTTCTCATTGTAATTTACTCTTTTTTTTTTCCTGGTTCCATTCGTTATTTGTGGGAAGTGAATATTTCAATTTAAAGAGGAGAATTTTATTACTCTAATTATTGTTTGCTAAATTACAGAGTTGCTCATAGTTGTCTGAATGGTAACTAAATAGTTCTTGTACCATGTCAAAGTTAAAATAGTTCATAAGACTGTATGTAAAAGGTGTAATTTAAAAAGGTTATAAAGGTGTATCAAGCAAGGCAGTTAATTTAAGAGTTTGCTTAATTTTCTAACCGCTTCTATTTTCTTAATACATTTATGCTATAATGTCCTCTGAACATATTAAAATGCATTATCAGTTGGTTAGCAAACCTCCCTAAAGACGTTTGTATTCATGAGGCAAGTGTAAGCAGAAGAAACATAGCTTTATTTCACTTACTCTGCTGCTTTGTTCATTAAGCTAATTACTGTATTCTACATTCCTCTTTTTCATCTAGCTTGTTTCTGGAGCTTGATCCTTTCCCAACCCTGAATCGACTGTTACTGAACAGTTGAAGCTGAACAGGAAGGAATTGCAGGTGTCAACTCACAGTTTACAAATATGACATCTCCTCTGGCATAGCTGGAAATATGAAATATTGATTTATGTGCAGTAAAAGGTCTTATAAAAATGATCACATACACATGAGAGATTAATGCGCTGGAGATCAATAGAAATTTCATTCTTGACGCTAGACTGTCACCTATGGTGAAATGCTAAAATACAGAAATCAATATTATCTATGAAATGTCAAATTTATTATAATTATGAGGATGAAAGCTGGCCAAGTGGCTCCCAAGAGGGAAGGAAGGATAGGTTACTGTGCTGAAGCATCCTTCATGTCCCTTGTTCACTTGCTGCCAATTTGAGAGCAATATTGGTGCAGGGGGTTTTCAGGCATTATGTATCACTGTGCAGTAACAAATTCCTCCCGGAATATTTAACTCTTGAAACTGACAATAACGCAGGCGTCTCCCCACTCAAACGGTTCGCGGGTTTTGGGGGAATACGGTGCCTCCTGTGCGCGTGCTGGTGTGCAAGAGGCAGAGAGATTTCTCAGCACAGGTCACAGCTGATCCCAGCCTGCAGTGCGCTGCTTAGCAAAGCTGAGCTTGGGGAGCTGCACGGCGCTGAGCTGATCCTCCTGAGATTTAACGTACGCTCACCTCTGTTCTTTGCAGTCATGTGCTGGGAGGGAATTTATCTGTTACCGGGCTTTGCGTTTTCTATAGTCTCAGAGATTAGCTTGAGTCTTAAAATATTGCCCTTTGGTCCCTGCTGCGATGCGGTGATTCGCTGAAGGGGTTTTTATGAGTTTGTGGCATCCGACCCATCTCATGTGTCAAGTTTACAAAGTCTCCCAAAAACTAACACAAAGCTAAAATGTTATGAACTCGTAAGAAAAGAATAGGAGATTACAGGGTCTTCACAGTTTTTTTCTCTTTGTTTTAGAGATCTGATTTAAGTGGGAATATGCTCAGAGAATATTAGTACAAAACACTTGTATGTGAGGGGTCTGCATCAGTCTGGGACCCTTCTGATATTTTGGGAATTCTATTAAATACATGATGCCACAGCAAAACTTCTGAGTTTAAGACTTCTTGCAGCTGAATCATATCTTCTTTAATAACACTTACGTTGCCTTTTATTTCTGTTGCATAAGGTATTTGATTTCACTTGTCTGGTGTTAGCCACGTAAAAAAATTCCGTTTACATTCCTTTTCTACCCTGTACTTCTTTGGTGCTTTTGTTCCGCTTTTACACCTGACCAGCCAAAATATCCTCCTAAGTGTCTTTATTTCCCACTAGAGTTTTGTGCTCCGTGAAAAGGCCTTCTACCTCTCAAATACCACAGGTAACATCCTCTAACCCTTTTTGAATAGCTGTTGTGTATAATGAGTTTCTCTTCATTTTTATGGCCTTTGCTCCACTTTTCTTATTTCAGTATTATCCTCTAGATGGGAAGGTGAGAATGCTGCTTGCTCACCATAATGTGACCTTGGCTACTGGTGCCTTTCTCTTTGAAAGAAAGGATTTCTTTTGGCTTATCAATATTTCCTTTTCCTAATCTGTCACGCACACAGTCCTGATCTTGTCTGCCTTGCTTGTGGCTTTTTTAGGGGCAGCAAACTGATATTCTCATATATCAGTAAAGGAATATACCTGCTGCTGCAGAAGTGCTAATAACTTTGCGTTAGAGCAAGACCTGGATTTGCCTGTACTCTTTTAATAGGCAAATAGCCTTTGAAATTTTTATGTATATGGTTTTTTTCATATTCAGAGAAACAAAACTGGTACATACACCAATGCAAAAGAACATTGTAGTTCTCGCTGGCCTGCGAGTGGCACCTACAGTCACGAGGGCAGAGCTCCTTCTGAGTTAATGGACTCCTGGGAAGGACGAGTCCTGCTTTTCTACTACTTTTATGTGCTGCAAATTAATTGGCAGGAAAAATATTGCTTGGACCTCTTGAGAAATCATGTTTGAACTAGAAAACGTAGTTAATGTTTTGTTTTGTTTTGTTTTAAAAAAGAAAGCGATCGTTCATGAGGAATAAGGTAGTAGATGACAGTTGCGTGCCTGGGCAGCACTTTATTACCAGTGTTAGTCCAAAGATTTTAAGTTGGCATTGAAATCTTTTTACACCATTTTACAGAGGATAAAATTGATTCACAAGGAGATTCGTGCCAATTTTTTCAAAAACATTCTGAATTTAGATGTCCAACTTCAGAGGGTTTGAGTCCAACTTTCAGTGATATTGTTTCCAAGGAAAGTTGTGAAAAACACGAGCCCAAATCAGGTTCTGGGCTTTTAGTATAGATGCACATCCACAGAGACTGAAATACTTCTGCCCTCATGGCTTTTGCCGAATGCAAAGCACGTCTGCGTGGAAGGAGCAAGCGCGTAACGGAGCAGCGAGACAGAACCCGCATCTTCCACGCTGTGTCTCAACACCGCGAGACCCCACGCTCCTCGGTCATAATCGTTCTGGGAAAGGGTGGCTCAAAAAATGAAGATACTTGTCTTCAGAGGGTGTCTGCGTGGCAATTACATGCATGCCCGATTTCTCCATGAGGAGGATTCAGCTACTGCTGTTTACAACTGAATGGACTAAACAGATCATTACAGTGAGAAAAAAAGAAGAGTTCTTTATCACCTTTAATTGCTAAATAATTTCTTATTTATACATCATTCATTTTGTAATACTTTCCTTTTCCAGAACCTTTGCATTTTAATGCATTAGGCAATTACATGCATGCCCGATTTCTCCATGAGGAGGATTCAGCTACTGCTGTTTACAACTGAATGGACTAAACAGATCATTACAGTGAGAAAAAAAGAAGAGTTCTTTATCACCTTTAATTGCTAAATAATTTCTTATTTATACATCATTCATTTTGTAATACTTTCCTTTTCCAGAACCTTTGCATTTTAATGCATTACGAGTTAAGGAAACGTGTAGATGAAGTTTACTTCTGTTTATAATACACGCTTTTCTTTTTTTTTTTTTTTTCTTTGAGGCAGAGGAGGAAGAAAAAGATTTTTTTTTTTTTATTACACTGTAGCATTTACACAGTTTTTCTAAATAGAGATTTGGGGAGATTTTTCACCTTTCTCCCAGCTTCTTAAGGTTTTCTGTACCTCAAGTAGCCAAAGCAGTTCAAGTTAATACTTAATGCAACACACTTTAAGAGATAGGCATTTCTTGCAGTCAGGTCTCAATTAAGAGATAAAAGACAAAAAGTGCAAAGCACTTGATAAAGCTCAGAATACAAGGACCGGCATGGAAGTGCTTGAAGCTGTCCATAGCGATAACTGGATAGTCAGCTGGAATCTTCTTGAAATGAAGTGGGTGCTCTAACTTATCAAATTCCACATATGGGGAAATTATTGGTGCCCACAGGGGTGATTAACACTAACTCAGTGGGTCAGAAACAAGCTGGGATAAAGGTGAAAACTGTATCTGACTATCAACACCAAATACATCCATTTGGAGAAAGATAGCAGTATTTTTTTTGCCCCTCTATATATCTTCAGTTGTGCAGGTTGTCAGGGTAGTCACTCAGTAGAAGCTGCATATATAGTGTGCTGTGTAATGTGCAAATTGCCGCGCACATTAAAATGTAATCTATTTTAATAAGTCATATTAAGATTACATTTTAGATAATTGTATGTTTATCTTATACAACAAATATTTGCCCTGCTGTATATATTCTCTGTCTCTGTCACTCTCTCTCTCTTTAAATTACAAGTACTAGCACCAAAAGAGAAAACAACATAACATTTAACCGATGTAATGAAACAATCAGCTGAAGCTCAGGTAATCAAACCTAGGAGGTGACGTGTGGCTTGGAAGTCACCGCATCGCCGCCAAGATCCTTGCAGTGGCAAGGACCCGTGGTGTGGTTCCCGTTCGCCCGTGCGGCAAGTCCGTGGGTGACGGAGGGACCCTGGGGCTGGATTGGGCTCGGTCGAGCATTCAGGGTCCAAAATTATCCCTGGTGTAAACAGGCGTAGTTAGCAATACTCATAGTCACCGGGCGGGTTCCTCGCCCTGGGTTTCAGGGCCATTGGTGGCCCGTTCAAGGCGCGTCTCCGGTTGTCCCCGCGGTGAGGAGGCTCCCGTGTCCCCGTCCCGCAGGCGGTGCGGGGCAGCCCTGGGCACCTTCCTGCCCCTCCCCGTGCCGCCCCTCACGCTCCTGCAAAATCCACGGAGCGACCGTGCCGTCTGCCTTCAAGTCCCTCCTCAAAGGTCGCCTCTGCCGCGATTCCCACAAAACCGTTGGCAGCGGGGAGGCGGCCACCGTGCCGAGACCACGGCTGCTGCACTGGCGAGCACCCTCGCGTGGCTTCTCCCTCCGCTCCCCTCCCTGCCCTCGCCGGGGGTCGGGCTGCCGGTTTTTGGGGGGTCGGTGCTCTCTGTTGTGCAGTTTATCCAGTACCCAGCAGAGGAGAGCTCAACCCTCTCACTGTCGCTACTGAAGTAGAAATACATGAGAGAGAGGTCCCGTTAACAGGATTCAGAGGCCTGGATAAAGACAGTATTTAACGCTGAATTGGAAATTATTTGACTATGGGTTCAGGAATAGTATTATTCGGGTGCCTGTTTCAGGCTTTTGTGGTTTACTCATCACCTCATTCCTAGTTTTGGGGTTTTTTTTGTGGTTACTGTTGCTCGCTGTCTTTTTGTTCCCTGAAAGCTGCAAAACTGTTTGAGGTTTTTATTAGCTGTGTTAGTAAGACGGGAGTTGATTAGGAGTTGATACCTGCAGTATGTTTCAAAGGTGATTAGGACAATGACTGTACTACAGTAGAGCCGTGATCCAGATAGTCTCAAAATGGTATTACTCCCATGGTTTAAATCATTAATGTATAATAAAATGACAATGTTTGCTTTTTATTTTTGGTCAGCAGAAGCTGAGAATTCAAATAAAAAGATTCCTGGCTATCGGTTGCTGGAATATTCAACTGCCTATTTCTTCTTACTAGACCGTCACAAATCCTGGACGCCCATCGCAGCTGGGGCTGTGTAAGTATCTTTGTTCTGTGCACATACTATACAAGTTGTTTATTCAACCTCAGAGCCCATCACCCTTATTTGCTTATTCCATGAGCAATTTTTTTCATTTCTGATAGATTTTTTCCTACTGTCTCAAGTACACAGTAATTTCAAACCCAGTATTTGCTCAGTTGACAGAAATTTAATCGATGACTGAAAATAAGACTAAATATAAGCATTTCTTTTACAAGAAAGTGTTCAGGAACAATCAGATGAACAATGGTGTCAGCAATAAAACTTGGAGTGAAATTGGACTGGCACTGGCTGACCCTGGCTGTAATCTTTGTTCTTGCGTATTGGACTTAATGTCAATAGGTTAGTCACGGTGACATCCTTCAGCCTTGGGAATTGAGGGCACCAAGCATCTTCTTCCCTGGCCACAAACAAACTAACAACTTCAAATGCCTCTTAACCTTCATCTCCATGAGCTTCAAAGGATCAGCATGAGATGCATCTTCATCCCTCATAGCAGCAGAAATCCAAGGACAATATGTTCACTGGGCTCAGGGGCTGTGCCTCCTCTTCTGCAAATGTCTTCTTTTATTCCCCTTCCCTTAAAAAGTAAGGCGATGGGAAGGCAGTTGGTATTTTGGTGTAGACCCTTATTTCCTGCAGGTATTTATACCTGTGATAGAGTAGATCCAAATTACTGATGTGAAAAATGTCCAGGGAGACTAAGATCTCACTTGGAGTATTTTTTTTTGCATTTGTTTTCTGTTTATTGCTTATAGTCAGTAAGGGAAAATTTTGGTACCCAGTAACCTTTTCCTCTTTTTGTGTTTTTATTTATTTTCCTCTGGTGCTTTCTCCTTTTGCTGTGAAAACTGCACGTAAAAAACAATGTTAAAGCAGTGCCAGGTTTGAATAATTTATCATTTCTGAGTCAGGGTGTTCAGAGTGTAAGATGACCACCTAACACTTGTGCGCTTTATTTCTTTTCATTAACACTGCATCATTAACTCTGTTCCCCCATTAAAAAGGGATGCTGTAATTCGCCAGAGGTAGTGAGAAGGCTGAGGAACAGCCACAGTCTGTCCGACCGCAGCGTTAACGTGGAGCAATAAAGGGGACTGATACTAACTGCTCCCTGGGATGGGGGTGAGGCTGTTAGGAAATGCAGTTACACTAAGGGTACTTTCTAGGAGTCGCTTAATATTCCATGGAGGTGTTTCGTGTTGCTTGGGCTGGTGCCTGGGGAAATACCATCCACTCCCTTGAAAAAAGAGGAAATGTCTCCAGCAGCATGTTATACTCTAAGTAAAGTAAAGTAATGTTATACTCTGAGTAAAGTAAAGGTTAATCAAAGTTGTGTCTTGCTAAAAGGAACGTGAAAGCTTAATTGTGCTCCTTGCACATGTGGCCAGAGGCTGCATAAATCCAAGAACGATCAGTAATATTGCAAGTATTAAAGTGACCATGTTTGTTGCTCGTTGCCGGTTGTTTTTACCCAGTGGATTCGGTTTCCAGCTGCTTACTGGTGTTTCCAGTTATTCTTCAGACAGCCCTCTAGGTCAGCTCCACTCAGGTATGTCTGTCTGCAGCTTCTTACCTGCCCGTAATGACCGGCCTGTTGGAAATGCCCATGTCTTGCTCCTGGCCTCAGGATACAAGTGTTCCTTGGAAGACCTGGACCAGAACTCAGGGTCTGATAAACCTGCACATCCCCTGACCACTTCTTCTCTTGAAAAAACCTTTTGCTAACTCACTTGTACAACACTTGAGTTGCAAGTCCAGATGTGCCTCAGTCCAAGTTCTGATGGTCAAGAACGTGAGAAATGTGGTGGGACCTCATCCTGGCCTCAGGATACAAGTGTTCCTTGGAAGACCTGGACCAGAACTCAGGGTCTGATAAACCTGCACATCCCCTGACCACTTCTTCTCTTGAAAAAACCTTTTGCTAACTCACTTGTACAACACTTGAGTTGCAAGTCCAGATGTGCCTCAGTCCAAGTTCTGATGGTCAAGAACGTGAGAAATGTGGTGGGACCTCACC